>NW_008651093.1:0-21631 GCF_000695815.1 Acanthisitta chloris
AAGGGCAGCACAGCCCTCTGAGCTATCTCACCACTGCTCCCAGTGTTGTATCATCAGGAACTTGCTGAGAACACTGTCCCCTCAGCCAAGTCACTGTTGGATCAGTTGAACAAACTTGCTCCCAGTATGGATCCCTGGGGGACACCACCAGTGACAGCCTCCAACTAGACTCTGTGACAGTGATGCTGTTAAATGTCAAAATCCCTGAAAGTGTCCATTTGTGGACATACTCAAATGTTTCCTTCTTCTGCTGTCACTTGTTGCCTCATTCTTTTGTTCCCGTGATTCTGTTCCTTTGAATCAGGAGAAGTGAAGTACTTTGCATGGAACAGACTGTCATCTTTTGTATCCTTTCATTAAGCTGATCTGAAAAACAAGACTGGAAGAAAATATGTTTTTAAGGAAATATTAATGTAAGCTTTGTTTTGGCCTGGAATGTAGGTTATGTGATATCATGGTGTGGCTTGTAGCTCAGAAAGCTTGATTAAACTCTGCTTGATTAATAGAGTAGAATAAACACCTGCTCACAATGCCCTTTATTTCTTGCTTTTGCTGAGTGAGGTGCTGGTGTTTAATTGAGCAGGAACACTCTGGGTGCTGGTAGGTGGGCAAAGGAAGTGATGCCTTAGTTACTGAAGGGGTACTGCAAAGATTTTATGTTTTCATCTCATAAATATGCTACTCGTGCCAAGTTATATCTTCAGTTTCATTTCCGTCATAGCACACTGACTCGAGCACCCAGCATCCTTCTGTTTGGGATCTAATCCATCAGAATCCCCATCACGTGGAAAAATGCTTGCTCTGCTGCCTTTTTGGTTTTTTCCTGTTATTGTCACTTTGCCATGTTTTTTTGGCTGGTGAACCTGTTCTGTAACCTCAGACTAGCTCCAGGGTTGAAAATAGATTTATCACTTTATTTTTGGCAGAGAGCTGATAGTTCCATCACTGAGGCACTTGGTAGTGCAGCATCCGGTGGGGTGTTTCTTCTAACTTGTCAGGATGACCAGATGCTGATGTCCTGCCAGTTGCAGTGCTGCCAGCCTGCCTTGCTTGACAAGTCCTTGTTCCTGGGCACGAGAATTGAGCGTGTTTGAATTCCACACCCCCCTTGAGACAGTTGGATATTGGAGTTTTCTCTTAGCAAACCCTGGCGTATACATAAGTGGCAGAAACTTTCATGTGCTTTGCTCCTTTTTGCCTGCACCACTTTGGCTTGTTTAGTCCTCATAGTGTGCAACATTGGTTTGTGGAGGGTTTTTTTGACATATTATGCTGTAGTGACTGCTTTGTGTGTTTCAGGGCAAGTAGGTGTTTGGGTGTGGTTTGGTTTCATAGACTCATAGAACCATCAAGGTTCAAGGAGATCTCTAAGATTGAGTCCAGATATTAACCTGTCACTGCTGGAACCCCTAAACCCTAAACCAAATCCTCCAGTGTCAGATCCAGATGCCTCTTCAGCACCTCCAGGGATGGTGACTCCACCACCTCCCTGGGCAATGTCATGTCCCAGTAACATGCTCACAGGGGAAACATTTCTCCTCACATCCAATCTGACTCTGCCCTGGCTCAGCTCAAGGCCATTCCCTCTAGTCCTCTCCCTGCAGCCATGGCAGGGCAGACCATACCACACATTTCTCCAGCCCTGCCTTTGGTTTTAGTCCTATGCCACCATCACACCTTGTCCACAGCCTCGAAGCTCTTATGGTTCATTGCTCTGCTCACAGGGGAAACATTTCTCCTCACATCCAATCTGACTCTGCCCTGGCTCAGCTCAAGGCCATTCCCTCTAGTCCTCTCCCTGCAGCCATGGCAGGGCAGACCATACCACACATTTCTCCAGCCCTGCCTTTGGTTTTAGTCCTATGCCACCATCACACCTTGTCCACAGCCTCGAAGCTCTTATGGTTCATTGCTCAAGGTTTTGTTCTCTTTGAACTTGTCCAGGCTGAGGTGACTTCTGCCTTTCTAACATCTCTGCTTCATTTACCAAACAAAAGTGGTGTTTGGAGTAAGTCTAACTGGCATTGGGTGAGAATCTTCTGGCTAATCTGCTTCAAAAGTGCCTTTTTTTGCCTGATCAGCTTCAAGTGCACTTTGTTCATGGATGGAAAAGGACTGTGACTGACAAGGCAGGGAGGTGCTGCTGGAGTCTTCAGCTGCCAAAGGGTGGATTTCTGACAGTAAAACAGACCAAGAGTGCTCCCTGCTCCAGCCTTTTGAAGACAGAAGTGATCCAGTGCTCTAGGTCTCTTTCCCAGTCTAATATCCAGTTCTGCAGTGGCTCACAGAGCAGTAGTCTCCATGAACAAAGTCAGTGTCCACCAGGTAATCTCTGGACTCTGAACAGTCTCCATTGGAAGTGTTGGTCTATGGGTATTTTTGCAGCAGGAGATTGAATCTGATTTGATCTCCTAGTCAATAAATAATTCTTCCATTCACCTGGGAGCAGATTTCTCCAGAACATGCAGCCCATGATTGGCTGCCTTGTACTGTCACCCTTTTTCTGTCAGCTGCCAGTCTCCTTCAGTCCAGCTCTGATTGCAGGGTTTGATCAGCCTTAAAACCAACCTTGTTGTTCAGTCCTACTTACTTTTTCTTTCTTCAGAGGATCATGCAATGGGAGCCTGGTGCAAGTCTGAAGCAATGGAATTGATAGCTGCTGAATATAACTGCTACAAGCAGCTAATATTAGGTAGTTTAGGTGTAGTCATAAGATGATGCCTCTAGCACAGGTACCACAGCAGAGGCTTTGTTTGGTTCTCTTACATCTGTAATAGTATAGACAATACAACTCTTACCTGTAAATCATAGAATCATAAAATTTTAGGGCTGGAATGGAGCTTAGAGATTGTCTAGTCCCAACCCCCTGCCCTGGGCACGGACACCTCCTTGTTAGATTAGGTTGCTCAAGGCTTCATCCAACCTGGCTGTGAACACTGCCAGGGTCAAGTCAGCCACCACATCCCTGGGCAACCTGTGCCAGTGTCTCACCACCCTCACAGATGAAAACCTCTTTCTAATATCTAACCTAACCTTCCCTTCCTTCAATTGAACCCATTAGCCCTTGTCCTGTCACTGCAGCTCCTAACATAGAGTCCCTCTCTGGCTCCTTGTAGCCCCTTCAGATATTGAAAAGTTGCTCTGAGGTCTCCACACAACCTTCTCTTCTCCAGGCTGAACAGTCCCAACTCCCTCAGCCTGTCCTCATAGGGGAGATGCTCCAGTGCTCTTAGCAACCTGGTGGCCTCCTCTGGACTTGCTCCAACAGTTCCACGTCCTTCTCACCTTGAGACACCAGAACTGTGTGCAGTATATAGTTATACAGAGAGTTATAACATGCCTTTGGGTTTTTATAACTGAGGTTATCATTTATATGTGAGTAAATATTTATAGGTGATTCCTTTTTCATTAAAGTACCAACCAGGAGAGGAGTATGAGGATGACAACTTCAGAATAGATTGAAACATAACTGTGCTCTTTATTGAACATGTTGACTCTAATATTTGTGTGATGTGGTGATAGGCATTATGTTGTTTAGAATCATAGAACCATCAGTGCTGGAGGAGCTCTCTAAGGTTATCAAGTCCAACCATTAGCCTTTTCAGCAGTTAAAGGAGATACAGATAATTGGCCTACTGAACCTGCAGCTAATGCATGGAGTAGAGAAGTCAGAGGGGATGAGTTGCCACCCCCTTAGAAAGTCTGTTAATTGTCTTAATTCAGCAAAGAACGTGCAGTACAAAGTGGCAGTGCATGTGCAACATGTGAGGGAGAGCTGTCAGTCTTGGGTTTGGCTAAAAGCACAGCAGACAGAGAGAACACAGATGTCTGCCTGGAGCAAGGAGCCAGAATCCACCCTCCACCCCTGGCACTGCACCATGGAATGGGAGTTTAACCATTTTTAGCAACTGTTTAGTGCAGCCTCTTGTTACTTAGTGCTGAGCTGTGTGCCTTGAGTATGTCTTCAGAGCTTGAGACGTTTGCTGCATCTGTTGCTTGAAGAATGTGTTATTAGCTCATGCTTCGATTGATTCAAGGGGAGCAGCTGCTAGGCTTGGCAGACTGTGACAGTAGCATTCCCTCTGTGCTGGGGAATGCCCCTGGTTCTCCCCTAGACTCCTGCAAAAGAGCCACTATTTATTTCAGAGCGTAAACCTTCTTTTTGGACAGAGTTAAAGCTGCAGGCAATAAGCTGTGAGTCCTACCTGTAATGCAAGGGATGCTGATAACATGGGCAGAGTGTGTCTGGCATGCTGTGTTAGCTGGGGGTTTCTGAAACCCCCTGGGCTCCCACCAGAGCAGGTTGCTCAAGGCTTTATCCAGCCTGGCTTTGTACACTGCTAGAGTTGGGGAAAAGGTTTTTGGGAATGGCGTTTGGATCCCAGGGTTTCTCACTGTGCCACCAAGTGCCACTTGCTCTACTCACATCCTCCCCTTCCTCCTTCTTCCTCCCACTTTATATACTGATCATGATGTCCTATGGTATGGAATATCCCTTTGGTCAGTTTGGGTCACCTGTCCCAGCTGTGTCTCCTCCCAGTCTCCCATGCACCCCCAACTCCCTTGCCAGTGTGGCGGTACAGAAAACAGCAAGGGACTCTGCTCTGCTCAGCCGTAACAGAAACAAGTCCAAAACACAGTCCTGTACTAGCCACTGGCAACTAAATTAACTCTCCCCCAGCCCAAACCAGCACCTAACACACTGCTTTTCTGGTCTTTATTTCTGTGCCTGGTTGGTATTCCAGTAACTTCATCTTTGTCACTCTGTTTTCAGGTTGCCTGAAGCTCAGCAGAGAGTTGGAGGATGTTTTCTAAACTTGATGCCACAAATGAAGAGCTTATACCTTACATACTGTGCCAACCACCCATCAGCAGTAAATGTCCTCACAGAACACAGGTATGTTCACTTTGTGGTCTTCTAAGCCTGATGCTAAAGAAATGCCTAACATGCACTTGTGTTGTAAAGCTGTGATGTCTTTTGTGACATGTGTTTGATGTGGTAGAGCTTGGTCAAGATAAGAAAGGATGCTTTCTAAAACAAGGCAAAAAGCCCCATGACACAAAGCTGTTTCATGTAGTCATAGAACCATCAAGGCTGGAGGAGACCTCAAAGATCATAGAGTCCAACCATTAACCTGTCACTACTAGAATCTCTAAATCCTAATCCATATCCTACAGTGCCAGATTAAGACATGTCTTCAACATCTCCAGGGATGGTGACTCCACCACCTCCCTGGGCAATATCCCAGTGCCTGAACACCCTCACAGGGAAAACATTTCTCCTCACATCCAATCTGACTCTGCCTTGTCTCAGTTTAGGAGGTTTCAGCTCAGCTTATGGTCCCTATAAGGACCAGCTTGTCAGTTTGGCAGTGTGTTGTCAACTCTTTGAGAGAATTTTCTCATTCGAAGAATGTTGCTGCACTCTTGAGTATGGAAAACTTTACTGCTTGTCATCTTTGTTTTAAAAATGTCAAGATCAAAGCACTTTGTGAAATCTCAGTATAACTGACATGGCTGCTGGTAGGTTTTTAGACAGTTGATGCACTGTACTTTAGCCCTGTCAAAGCCTGTGTGTTTGTATGTAGTTAACTTCTAATGGTCATACCCTTAAATTTGCTTTTGAGTAGGATGGAAGGAGTCTGAGCTTTTCAAGTTGGCAAAACTAGTATTTTCTGTGTGTAAGGATTAGGATGTTGAGTTAACATACAATGTAGGTTCAAATCAGAACCATCAAGGTTGGAGGAGACCTCTAAGATCATCAGGTCCAACCATTAACCTGTCACTGCTGGAACCCCTAAATCCTAAACCAGATCCTCCAGTGCCAGATCCAGATGCCTCTTCAACAGTTCCAGGGATGGTGACTCCACCACTCCTTGGTGGGTGAATCCTGTTCTTTTTAATTGCCTCTATTTTGTTGTTCTCATACCTTAGCTTCTGTTGATCGACATTTCTGTAGGTAGCAAATGGCTTGACTAAATATTCTGCTTGAAACAGCTGCCATGGAGAAACTAGAAAGTGCCTTTAAGCAGTTCTGAATCTTTTCCTCTCAGAATGCCAGAAAACACTGAATTGCATTGTCTAAAAGTAGAGGGGAAGAGAGGAATAACCAACTGATGGGAGGCGTGAAGAAAAGCAAGATACTCAGACCTGTCTCCTTGTCTACTTAGCCAAGATATTTGTACTGTGTAAAATAACCTCCTATAAACCTTAGTGAATGCCAACATTTCTCCCTGCTAACTAATTACAGGGCAGTTCCTGAAGCTGTGAAAGTCCTTGGGACAAGTTCTTTATTAGGAACTATAGTGAAAGGACAAGGAGTAATGGGGATAAATCGAGAGAGGGGAAATTGAGATGGGATTTTGGGAGGAGGTTTTTTTGCTGTGAGAGTGGTGAGACACTGGCACAAGTTGCCCAGGGAGGCTGTGGCTGCCCCAACCCTGGCAGTGTTCACAGCCAGGTTGGATGAAACCTTGAGCAACCTGGTGTGGTGGGAGGTGTCCCTGCCCAGGGCAGGGGATTGGGGCTGGATGATCTCTAAGCTCCGTTCCAACCCCTAAAATTCTATGATACAACATTCTATGAACATAAAAACTGCCATGAGGTTTGAGGATAGTTATAGTTGTAATAATGCTGAAACAACTGAAGTTGATACCGGATAATACTGAATTGGAATTTCTCAGAGAACCCTGTCAGAAAACAGGGTTTAAAGCTCTTAAGCAAAGGAGATGATTTGCTGGCTGATTTTGCAGGGGGTCTCAAAGCTTTCTCTGTGTTTCAATACCAGCAAACCCAGAGCAGAAAAATAGGTGTTTGCAGAGCACTTGGATTTGAACATCATGTCTGTAACAGCTGTGCTATTCAGCAGTTTTAGGGAGAGGCAAAAAGAACAATCTGGAGCAGTTTTATTGGGAACATAAGTTCTTACTGTCTACAGAAGATTATTCCTTGCCGCGAACTCAGTGCACTTGATAAACTGAACACATAGGTGTTAGCTGTGCCTTGAGCTGTGCCTCTGAAAGCTTTTCTACAAAAAAAACCAACCCCAAAACAGTAAATAATTAAAAGTCACATTGTTAAATCACAAAATTCTTGTTTTCTACAGTTTACTGAGCTCACTTTTTTTGCTGGGAACCATCCCAACAAAAAAAAGTCTCCTAGATAATTGCTCTAGGTGAAACTCAAGAAACTTTTCTTCTATTTTGTGGGGTTTTTAATTCTTTAAAATATGCTGGGTCTGTGATTTGTTGTTCTACTATCACTGACTAAAAACAGCTGAAAGGAAATTGGCTGTCATTAACTGAGGCATTAACTGCATTGTTTCTCTAACCAGCTGGATCACAGTTGCATCCAAACTGGAAGAAATCGTCTGGTTTGATGGAGTGTTACAATAGGAGGTTTTTACATGTTATTTCTGGGGTATCAAGTGTTGTAATACCTGTGAAAATGTTGTTGGCACCTGGTAAAGACTGTGTGTATGTACAGATAAAACGTGGTGATACTAACTTAGAATTAATGTGGATTTCTAGACAAAACCTTCTTTGAACAACGTTTTTGTGAAGCCAATTCTAGTAGCAGCACTTGGGATGGGGTTGGAGGTTTAAATGTGGGATTCACTTGAAATGTGACTGTCTTTTTTCCCCCTTTTTTGTGAATGGCAGTCTGGTTCCTCTGTCTTTTCTTTGTCATTGGCTTCTTGATCATCTGCAGCAGTAACATGGGGGTTTCATCCAACTGATACAACCTGTGTGTGCATCTGTTCATATCAGTGTGTCTGTGGAAATACAGTCAGGGGTGAAGGGAAGTAATGAACAAGTGATTAGTCATGTCCCAATCACAGGACCATCAAGGTTGGAGGAGACCTCTAAGATCATCGAGTCCAACCATTAACCTGTCACTGCTGGAACCCCTAAACCCTAAACCAGATCCTCCAGTGCCAGATCCAGATGCCTCTTCAACACCTCCAGGGATGGTGACTCCACCACCTCTCTGGGCAATATCCCAGGGCCTCAACACCACAACAGGGAAAACATTTCTCCTCACATCCAATCTGACTCTGCCCTGGCTCAGCTCAAGGCCATTCCCTCTAGTCTCTACAGTTGTGGTTTTGTAAGTTTTATCCAGGTGTTAGAGTTGAGCAGCAATGTAATTTCTCCAACTTTATATTGCCTTGACATTTGGTAGGTACTTTTTGTCTTAGCAATTGTTTTCAGACATTTTTTCCAGAATTGAAATTCTTTCTATGTGATGAATGAAGAATTTTGAAGGATTAAGTCATTTTTCCTCAGGTCTGTCATCATAGCTTATAATTGCATCTTAAGCCACTGCACAGAGCAAGGGGTTGTTTAGCCTGGAGAAGAGGAGGCTCAAGGGAGACCTTATCACCCTCTCCAACTCCCTGACAGGAGGTTGGAGTCAGGTGGGGGTTGGTCTCTTCTCCCAGGCAACCAGCAGCAGGACAAGAGGGCACAGACTCAAGCTCTTCCAGGGGAGGGTTAGGTTGGACATTAGGAGGAGATTTTTTGTGGAGAGAGTGATCAGGCATTGGAA
Organism: Acanthisitta chloris; assembly: GCF_000695815.1. Classification (NCBI taxonomy): domain Eukaryota; kingdom Metazoa; phylum Chordata; class Aves; order Passeriformes; family Acanthisittidae; genus Acanthisitta; species Acanthisitta chloris. The sequence goes on from NW_008651093.1 coordinate 8,551, forward strand.
TATGCTGCCCAGGGAGGTGGTGGATTCCCCATCCCTGGAGGTTTTCAAGTTGAGACTGGATGTGGCACTTAGTGCCATGGTCTAGTAACCATGGTAGGGTTGGACTTGATGATCTTGGAGGTCTTTTTCAACCTGGTTGATTCTGTGATTCTATGATCTCTGTTCAAGGCAAGGCTACGTGATCCAGTATAATGACATAGTATTATTTTAGGAGGGGATTCTGCTGGCTGTGAGGGCAGTAGTGCCTTGAGTGTGCAGTGTTCAGTCGAAGTGGCCTTGGTTTCTGTGTGTGTTTCCGATCACGCGCACAATCTTGTCTTCCCGTAAGAGGAGGAACATAGTGAGCAACTGAAGGCGTGAAGGAATGATCTTTCCTTAGATTAAAACTCCCAGTTGGATACAAAGTACAGGAACGTGTGATTGCAGCAGAGTAAGGAGTGCCAGGATCACTAAATGTTACCTTCCTGGGGAGGATCATAAACCACAAAGTTCAGTGTGAGGAGGAAGTCCAGCAAAGAAAAAAAGGAGCAGAAGCTAGGACTGGGACTTTATGTATCCAAAAGTGACAAGGGGGAAGATGTTTGAGTATAGAACTTATGAAGAGTGGGTAACAATTAAATCTAAAAAGGAAGTGTAACAGGCCCTACTGCTCAGTGCATATAAACCATTCCTGAAGGAACACAGAGTACAGAGCCAATATAACCAGCATTAGGTATGCAGCTGTTGGAGGGAGGAGTGGAGTGTGAAGGTTTCTACTTTGTTCACACAACACTATGTTTGTTTTTAAATAAATGGCAAAAAAATGCTCCCAAAAGAAAACTGACTCTGATGAAAAGGCAGCCAAAACTTAATGACACACACCTGCCTCTTCTAGTTTGCAAAGTGGCAAGTATTGAGCCAGTCCTCAGCAGCAGGAAAGCTGCTCACAAAACTTTGCCTGTTCACGCATTAACTTTGCTAGATTCTGCTGTTCTCTTGGCTAACATGTCCCAGGCATATATATTCTGCACTCACATCTCAGACCTAGCAGTCTGGCTCAGGCTCATGCAGCTGAAGCATCACAATGACTCTGAGTAACTGGGGCATGGAATACAGATCAGCTTGAGTCAGAAAAGCCTTTGTGCCTCCCCCACGCTGGTGAATCCCTGAGCCTGAGCGTGCAGGCTGATGTCACACGCCAAGCAGCAGTGCCTGGGAGAACAGCTTGGCTGGGAAGTTTAGCCCTAGGAGATCCCAGGCTGCAGTCTGAGGGTTGCTGAGCCAAGCTGTGCCACAAGACTCTCCAGATGAGGTGCCTGTGTGCTCTCCTCAGGCCCCTCAGCAGTGACAGCTCCTGCTCCGTCTACTACAGGCGGAGACCTGCAGAAGTGTAAGTTGTTGCTTTAAATGTGTTTTAGTTCCCTGGCTCTGCTTTCCTCAAGTTTAAATGACTTTTTTTTGTTTTAGCCTGTCTTCCCTCCTGTTCCTTGTAGGCACATCTGAACTTGTTTCCTTCCCTCCCCCAGTGTGATTTGCAGCTTTTGAGGCAGCTGTGCTAAGAAAGATCTGAATATATTAATAGAGCTTAAAGACCCTTTTCACAGTGACCTTTGAAAGATCTCAAGCTGTGAACGAACTCCAGCCTGGAGTGGGGAGAACTCCTCAGCTTGAGGTTTGGGAGCAAAGGAAGCACAGCTCTTTGGTGTGCTCCTCTGCGTTTTGTTGTGTGAAGTGACGCAAGTAGTGAGTTAGAGCCTCATCTGCCTCTCTCTGAAAAGCTGCTCAGGCAGTTGTGACTAAGTGGGTGATTTCTCCCATGAAAAGTTTCCCCTGTTCAGCTGAATTATACCTTGTTTTTTCAAATGTGCTGCTTAGCTATGGGCTGGGGTTGGGTTTAGCATACAGTGCCTGGGAGACTGTGATACTTGCAGGCATCAGTGGAAAGGAGATGAAAGAGCCATTGTCTTTGGCAAAGCAGCTGACACTTGACTTTTAAGCTGCAATTAATTAAAAACTGGTTGTGAACTGTTGTGTGTTTTAACCAACTCGTGTTATGGAAAGGGAACTTTTGCACTATGTTTGGGATTGTGTTTTTGTCTTTATAACTAAGAGAAAGGGGCTCAGTTTGAGGTTTGAGCTAAAGTAACATCCATTTGGGTGGGTATTTTATGCCTGAAAGGTGGCTGATGGGTATGGCTTGAGTAGAACGGCAATGGGGTTTGCATGATCACAGAGTCATAGAACCATCAAGGGTGGAGGAGACCTCGAAGATCATTGAGTCCAACCATTAACCTGTCACTGCTGGAGCCCCTAAACCCTAAACCATATCATAGAATTTAAGGTTTGGAACGAACCTTACAGATCATCTAGTCCCAACCCCCTGCCCTGGGCAGGGTCACCTCCTCACTAGATCAGGTTGCTCAAGGCTTCATCCATCGTCCAGCGCCAGATCCAGACACCTTCCAACACCTCCAGGGATGGTGACTCCACCATCTCCCTGGGCAATATCCCAGTGCCTCAACACCCTGACGGGGAAAACGTTTCTCCTCACACCCAATCTGACTCTGCCCTGGCTCAGCTCAAAGCCATTCCCTCTAGTCCTCTCCCTGCAGCCATGGCAGGACACACATCCCCCACCTCTCCAACCCTGTCAGGGAGTTGCGGTGAGCCAGGAGGTCACCCCTGAGCCTCAGATAGAATTTTGGGAGCTGTTGTATTGGAGGAGTGTGTTCTGTGTGTGTGTTCAAACCAGAACCTGCACCAGCTGGCACATCAAAGCTTGTCAGAGGGAAGCACAGAAATGTATGAAAGAAGACATTGTCCTCTTGGGAATGTTGGGAGGAAAACTACGTCATTCAGTTTTAATTACACTGTGTAAAAGGCTTCCTGATGATGCCATTGCTAAGCCTGTTTTTCAGGACTTTGTGTACATTTCAAGTGAGCTGAGGTTTAAGCTTGCTCCATAGGTTCCTGTACCAGGATCAAGTGGAAAGGCGATGATAAATAACTAAGTTTCACTTGGGCAGAGAATGACACAAGCACGAAGTGTGTTTAGTGAAAGGAATTGCAGAGTAGAGAGTGAAAACAATGTAATACTTGGTTCTTACTTCAGGTTTCAGATAGTTGATTTTCATTCAGGCTACAGTGAGTTTTTTCTTGTTTTCTTGTACATTTTTCATAATGCTGAAGTCAAGAAATGGAACAACGACAATGAAAATGAGAAATGTGAATGTGGGTGAAGTGGTAACCAATGTTCCTCCTACAGGAGAAGCACAAAATTCAAAACAAAAGGAGAGGGAAGGACAAGCATTATGTCAGTGGGGAGCTCAGCAAATAGAGAATCACAGCATCAGTTGGGCTGGAAGGGACCACAATGGTCATCTGGTCCCACCTCCCTACTCCAGCAGGGCCACCCTAGAGCACATGGCTCAGGGTTGTGTCCAGAGGTTTCTGGAATATCTCCAGTGAGGGAGAATCCATGACCTCTCTGGGCAATCTGTTCAGTGCTCAGTGACTGCACAGCAAAGAAGTTCTTCCTCATGTTCAGGTGGAACTTCCTGGGCATCAGTTTTTGCTGTTCCCTTTTGTTTTCTCGATTTCTCCCACTGAGCAGAGTCTGATCATCCTCTTGGCACTTCCCATTCATGGACTTGAATCCATGAATGAGGTCCCTCTCAGTGTCTCCTCTGGAGACTGAACAGCCCCAACTCCCTCAGCCTTTCCTCATCACTGAGGTGCTCCAGTCCCTTCAGCATCTTCCTTGCTCTCCCCTGGACCTGCTCCAGGAGCTCCATGTCCCTCTGGTCCTGAGGAGCTCAGAACAGGACACAATCCTCCAGGTGTGGCCTTACAAGGGCTTAGCAGAGAGGCAGGATCACCTCCCTGCCCTGCTGGCAATGCTCTTCCCAATGCATCCCAGGATTCCATTGGCCTCTTAGCCACAAGGACACACTGTGACTCATGGACAGCCTGTTGTCCATCAGGACCCCCCGGTCTTTCTCCTTGGAGCTGCTCTCCAGCAGGTCAGTGCCAACCTGTGCTGGTGCTTGGGGTTGTCCCTCCTCAGGGACAGGACCCAGTTATATAATGCATTTGTATGCACTCAGCAGCACAGAGATGGCCAGAGTAATTGGAAATGAGGGGTTTTGCCTCTTTTTAATGTAAGGGCAAAAATGAGCACTTCTCACATTGAGGACACCAGAAGTGTGTGCAGTATTCCAGGTGGGTCTTAGGAGAGCAGAGTAGAGGGGGAGAATCACCTTCTCCAGCCTGCTTCCCAAACTCCTTTGGCTGCAGCCCAGGATTGGGTTGTTTTCTGGGCTGAGCTCACACTGCAGCTCATGGGGAGTTTCTCATCAGCTGTCACTTCCAGGTTTTTCTCCTCAGTGCTGCTCTCAGTGAGTAGGAAGAATAGTAGGTAATGTAACAGGGCAGAGTGGATATAATCAGGCAGCAGGGGCTGTGTGTCTGCAGCAAGAAAAATGCAAGGAATGAGTTTAAACAGCTACTTCCTTGTGGTTCTTGTAGCAAACGAGTTTCACTTTGAAAAGGTGCAGCATGGCAAAGTATCAGTTACCCTGTGCAATCAAACTTGATGATGCTGAGCTGTGTGGGAGAACTTGCAGGGAGAATGAATGGGTAAAAGACAAAGCACAGTGCTCAGTGTCATACTCAACCACTGTGTGCCTCCTGATGGAAGGTGAACAGGTGAACTTTGCAGACCTTCCTGTGCTGTCAAACCTTCATGATTTACTGGAAACAGTTTCTTTGCTCTGAACTGAGTCAGGAGGAGGGAATGTGTCATAGCACTCTAAAACCAAGATGTAATGAGTCAAAATCCTTAGTCTTGTTTAGGTATCACTGTGACCTGTTGTCAAGCTTGGAGTTTCTTATGATTTTATGCTGAGCAAGGGATGTGACTAGCAAAGTGTTAGGCAGAGTTTTTAGGCTCTAGATAGTCAGAGTTTATTTCAGAGAATCATGGAACCATCAAGGCTGGAGGAGACCTCTAAGATCATCCAGTCCCACCATGAACCTGTCGCTGCTGGAACCCCTGAACCCTAAACCAGATCCTCCAGTGTCAGATCCAGATGCCTCTTCAACACCTCCAAGGATGGTGACTCTACTCTACCACTGCACAATCCATTCCAGTGCCTGACCATCTTTCCTTGATGTTAAGTTTACACTCAGGTGTATCTGTGTTGCATTATTATAATCCTTTCTGCAAGGTACTGTAGGAGGTTTTTCAGTGTGTTTTAATGCTGGCTAAAACCTGATTGTGTCCTGAGCCAATTTAAGGAGGCCTGGACTTGCTCGTACGTCTTGCTTGAGAGGGACACAATCCATTCCAGTGCCTGACCATCTTTCCTTGATGTTAAGTTTACACTCAGGTGTATCTGTGTTGCATTATTATAATCCTTTCTGCAAGGTACTGTAGGAGGTTTTTCAGTGTGTTTTAATGCTGGCTAAAACCTGATTGTGTCCTGAGCCAATTTAAGGAGGCCTGGACTTGCTCGTACGTCTTGCTTGAGAGGGATGTAGCAAGGTCTTTCCCAAGTGTGCCCAGTCCTTCTCTTTGCATTTTTAAAATGCACAGCAGGTGTTGGGAAATCTCCTCATCCTCTCCTTGACTCTGCAGCAGAACCTGTGCGGATATCTGCACTGAGGAGCACCTGGGCCTCATTCCAGTGGGTCTGGTGAACTCTAAGAATTGGCTGAAGTTATGTTGGCCCTGGTGATTCACAAACAGTGCTGGATACACATAAGCAAGGTGTAGTGTAAGTAAATTCCAATTAACTAATCTGAAGCCAAGTGAACTTGGAGCAAACTGTATGGAAAAGTACCTTCTTTTCTGTCAACATGGGGAAGCTTTGGCAGTTGGGAGGTAAATGATCCATGTGGGATGGTGGGTAAGGCACTTGCATTGGGGTGGGAAGGTCACAGTTCATAGAACTGCAGAATCATTTAGATTGGAGAAGACCTTTAAGATTGAATCCAAGCATCACCCCAGCACTGCCAAGTCCACCACTAAACCATGTCCCTAAGCACCATGTTCATGTTCAGTTCTGCTGCTTTCATCTCCTTGGGCAAATGACGTTACCAAGAAAAATGTCACTTGTTCTGAAGTGAGGAGTGTCTGTGTCTTGGGGGAAGTAAGGAGGTCAGTTTGGTCTTGGTCTGTGTAATGCTTTGCAGTAGTATGACTCACTGTGAGCTGAGCACATGACAGGCTCTTATCATTGCTTTTGCCCTGAGGGAAATGAGGCCTATCAAGATATGCTGTTACTTCTTCTCGGTGACACTGCCCTAGACCTGAAGATCATTGCCCTTCCCTTTTTGTGAGTGTGGCCGGAATTGTACTAGTGTCTCACCTTTATAGCTCTCTGATGTTTGATACTGGTTGTTTTTATACTTTCTGAAAGTGCTGAGTCTGGTGTATGGCTAAGACTTGCTTTGCAAAATGAGACTGTGCCAATAACTAGGGAGGGGGAAAGAAAAATTAAGTGGTAATTTGGATTTATGAGCATGCAGTGCTACTGAGTACAAAGTAAGGACTCTCAGAATGGCTTAGAGTAGAATTTGCTCAACTGTCACGTGAGAATAGTGTGTTTTTGTTTGAAAGCTAGTTAATTTATTATACTAAGGGCTCAAAACATGGGCAATCTCCTCTGCAGATATTTAGAGTACTTGTTACTGTTTTAGTAAGTGACTCTCTGATTTTCTTTTTAGATTTTTATCATTAGAATCCTGTGTTCTGTTGCAACTCATGTTCCTTTCCCTATGAGGAGGCTCATTTTGTTGTTGGCAATTTAAGCTCTGTAAAAGCTGTTCCTCTTCCACCACAGTCCTCTGAAAAGTCACTCTATAATGAAGCAGAAGATGTGGTATTTTGTTTGCTTGATAGCAAGTAAGCTGAAATTCTGAGATGTGCTGCTTTTTACACTGAGGTAATGTAGAGAAAGTTGGAGGGTTGGTCCAGTTCTTGTAAGTGATTCAAATAGGAAAGTACACCTGGATGGGGAAGTAGCAATTCGTGATAATTGGAGAGCATGGATTTCTGACAGTGGCTTTGCTGTCAAAACAAATGTGTTAGTCAAAGAATCATCAAGGTTGGAGGAGAACTCTAAGATCATTGAGTCCAACCACTAACCTGTCACTGCTGGAACCCCTAAACCCCCAAATGCCTCTTCAACACCTCCAGGGTTGGTGACTCCACCACCTCCCTGGACAGTATTCCAGTCTCAGAACACCCTGACATGGAAAACATTTCTCCTCGCATCTAACTTGTGCACACTCTTAGCAAAACCCGAACTCATATGAGAACAGATTGCACAGTAATTATTTCTACCATCTCTGTGGATGTTGGTGAGTTGGTCATTTTGCAGGAACACCTTGGATGTGTGAGATGAGCTCATGAAACATGGAAGGTCCAGAGGAGGCCACCAAGTCACTAAGAGGACTGGAGCATCTCCCCTCTGAGGACAGGCTGAGGGAGTTGGGGCTGTTCAGCCTGGAGAAGAGAAGGTTGTGTGGAGACCTCAGAGCAGCTTTTCAGTCTCTGAAGGGCCTACAAGGAGCCAGAGAGGGACTCTGTGTTAGAAACTGCAGTGATAGGACAAGGGGTAATGGGTTCAAACTGAAGGAGGGAAAGTCTAGGTTGGATGTTAGAAAAACATTTTTTCCTGTGAGGTTGGTGAGACACTGGCACATAATTATAGGCAAATATGGTACAAGAGGTAATTAAGATATGGGATTTTTTTTTCACATTAAACATATGCAGCTTTTCCTTAGGGATATTCCTTTATTAGGGACTATCATGGTCATAATTCAAAGGTGATGAGAATTGTAAAGTGAGACCTCAAATCTGACCTCCTGAATGAGCTAAGGTGAAGAACACAGCTGGATCCTGTGAACTGTTTCCTCCACATACAGCCAACATCAGCATGGTGCTGAACTTGAGACTACAGAATACGGGGTTGGGACTGGATGATCTGTGAGGTCCATTCCAACCCCTAAATTCCGTGATTCTATGAAATGAGGGAGGGGAAAAACATTCTGCAGCATTCTATGTCTTCTCAGTAGTGCCTTGATAATAACACCTCACTAATAGCAACTGTTGGTTAAATGTGAAGCCATTGACTCATTTATGCTTATGTATGACCTGTTTAAAACACCTCTGAGGTCAGATTAAGGCGAATAAAGAGCTGAGTAACAAAGTATAGTGCAAATAGCTTTATTCTGTACTCCTTGCTTTGGATGGGTCAGCACTTAGGAATTGCCTTTGAGCACTGGTTGCCTAGAATGGTGTACTTGATCCTATGTCTGTTTTTTCCTGGGTGGACCCCAAACCTGCAGATGGCTTTGTGTTTGATTTAGTGCACAAACTGCTCACAGCACTGAAGTTGTACATGAAGTCCTGATAGATTTGTCTCCTTTATTGGCATATGTTGTTGCAGGTGAAAGACTCAACTGAAAAATCCGATGTAATTTTCATTGCCTTGGTAATTTAATCCTAATGTGCTTCAATATCTTGTGTACACAGCGAGGAGCTAGGAGAGTTCATGGAGATGAAAGGTGCCAACAGCCCTGGGATCCTTGTGCTGACCACAGGCCTCAGCAAACCCTTCATGCGTCTGGATAAATACCCCACATTACTCAAAGAGCTGGAAAGGCACATGGAGGTATATCTTATCAGCATTTATGTTCCATCTTAATGATGATTTGACACTAGTTTTTTTTAAAGGTACATGTCAGACATGATGGGACCCAACCTTTGCATTTGTTTGCTCTTCCACCAGCCTTCTAAAGTATGGGCTGAGCTCATTCATCTAAAGCTCAGTGCAGTAAAACTTCCTGTGGAAGCCAAACATTTCAAGCAGAACCATCCAGAGAAGCTGATCATCACTGCTAGAACAGTCTTATCAAGGGATTTAGTTGATTTGACATTGAATGTGTCTCTTGCATACTACTTGAGGCCACTTTATCCTGTAGGAGTGCTGTGTCTCACCTCAGCATGTCCAGCGCCTCACCAGACAGCCCCTCTGACTCCTACAGCACTGTCCAAGAGTGAGCTTTCCTATATGGCAAGGTGTTTGAGGAGCTACTGTTTGCATTTTATTCGGTTAGATGTTGGGAGTGTGAAAAACAGGAGAGAAACAGAAAGTGTACCGATCTTGTAGCACAACTTTTGTCAGTCAGTACCAGTGGAATGTGCTGGTTAGTCTGGAAGGAATCCAGTTTGTGGCAAGCTAACATGCTGAATTTAACTCTGTAAATACTTTCTATTGGGATTTCAAAATCTCTTATCCACTAGGTCTTGTAAAACTTGTGTGGGTTTGCCTGAGAACAAGTGGGAATGTTCTAAGTAGTTCTGCAGTCTAAGTAGAAGGAAGACCCAGCAGTGTTTGATACAAGAAGGCCATAAAAAGAGCAGATCTCCTACAGCTTCAGTTCTGCAGGATTGTTTATTTATTGTCAGTTAAGCATCTAACATTTTCCTAATTAATTTTGCTAGAACTAAACTTTTCACATACGTTTTCTCCATTGTTTTTAGGACTATCACCCGGATCGCCCAGACATTCAAAAATCCATGACTGCCTTCAAAAATCTTTCTGTAAGAATGATAAAAAATGAGATGTATTTTAAGTAGAATGTTTTCTAGTTTCATCCCCTTCTATTGCTTAAAAAAAGGTGTAACTTTTTGTGTGGGGAAACCTTTGAAAGCCTGGAAATTGCTGGCTCTTGATGTAAGAGCCACTCAAAACCACTTGCACTACTAGTGCTTGGCCTTTTTCCTCCCCAGGGGCAGGACCTGCACCTGCCCTGGTTGAATCTCAGTGGGTTCTGCTCTGCCCATCCCTCCAACCTGTTGAGGACCCTCTGAAGGGCAGCACAGCCCTCTGAGCTATCATCAGGAACTTGCTGAGAAGGCAACTCTGTCCCCTCAGCCAAGTCACTGATGGATAGGTTGAACAACACTGGGCCCAGTATGGAACCCTGAGGGACACCACTAGTAACAGCCTCCAACTAGACTGAGCCACAATTTGAACCCTTAACCCATTCCAAATTGACCGAGTTAAGAGATGTTACCTCTGTGCTGCAATTTCAGCCCTTAACCCATTCCAAATTGCTAGAGTTAACAGAGATGGTGTTTTTCCCTGTGTTTTTAGGCACAATGTCAAGAAGTTCGGAAAAGGAAAGAGCTTGAGCTGCAAATACTGACCGAGGCTATTCGATGTTGGGAGGGAGAGGACATTAAAACTCTTGGCAACGTGATTTACATGTCCCAAGTCATGATTCAGTGTGCTGGAAGTGAGGTAATGTCCTTCTCCTCTCTCCTGTCTTTCCATTTTGGATAAAACCCATGGTCATAATTGTGCAGCAGAAATAAACTGAATGTTTCAGAGATGCTGATCTAAGCTAAAATCTTTCTCTGTTGATTTAAGGCCTTTTTACAAACCTGAGATAAAACTCCTCGAAGATGGATGATCTCACCTGTAAAATTTACTGAACAGTGACTGAATACAGCAGATTGTAAGATGATTTTTGGAGGGCTGTTTTCAAAGTGCTTAATGAGGATTTGCCATGTGTAGTTACCTTACAGGATCATTTGGCATAGGAGTTATCACAGTGTGTTTGAGAGAGAAAAAGTTTTCAAGCTGTGTGTTGAAAAGTGCCTGAGGCACATGTTTTCCTTGGTGCTTTGGGCATGTTGCTCAAGTGGTAAACTTTGAAATACAAGCTTGAGAACAAAATAATTTGGAGAATCATAGAATCAACCAGGTTGGAAAAGACCTCCAAGATCATCGAGTCCAATCCTCCCATGGTTACTAGACCATGGCACTAAGTGCTACATCTAGTCTCATCTTGAAAACCTCCAGGGATGGCGAATCCATCACCTCCCTGGGCAACCCATAGAAGAATAGAAAGCTGCATTAGAAAGATGAGACCCCACCTGGAATACTGTGTGCAGCTCTGGTGTCCTCAGCATAAGAAGGACATGGAACTGTAGGGGATTGGGACTGGATAATTTGTAAGGGCCATTCCAACCCCTAAATTCTGTGATTTTATGAAAGGTGAAGGTGATGAAGTCTGAGGTGTTCATTGCTTTTAAACAAAAAACACAAGCCACACAAAGAAAAGCTTGTCCTACCAAAAATAATGTTCAAATAAGCTTAAAAGCAAGTGCTAACAGCAGGGGGATGTTACACAGGTTACTGACATGTTTGTACTGCTAGTTGTTCCCCTGAAGAATCAGTGGAGCTTTGAACCTGATGGGGCCCTTTGAATTGCAGCCTCATTCAGTCATTTCCTCCCTCAGAACAAAGGTGTCCATAAACGTGAAGGAAAAGAAAGATGCTTATGCAACTGAATATTTAAAAGTTTGTCACTTGGTATTTTTCTCTCAGATACTTTGTCAGATGCTAGAATAAATAGGTAGGATTGAGTAGAGCTGATAGTGCATCTCCTGCAGTCCTGTCTCTTTTGGGAGTCTTCAGAACAAACTCCACCACCCACTCTGTGTGAGTTAAGTGTCAAATGCACTGGACTTTTAGAAGTTTCTGCATAGTGTTACAGATTTTTTAGTAGGTCTAGAGCAGCTTCATTTGTGCAACAGCAACTTGGTTTGGCTTTGGTGTCTAAAGATGATATAGACGTGTAAGTGTTCAGTGAAAAACAAGCAGTAGGAATTGTGTTTTTGCAGAGAGGCTTGAAATGAAGTCATTGGCTTTGCCAATGGATATATCTATGTTGTCTTTAAACAGTAGATTGAGTAAACTTACTCTTCCTTCCATAAAAATACATCCAAACCAAAACCACAATGGAAAACTTCATGCATGAAACCAGCAAATTCAAACCAGAACAAAGACATGAGTGCTGTGGTTGTGACTATAATAACTGTTGCTTTTATTCTATATTCTTTTTCTTCTTTGGGGCATAACCCAGTGTTTAAGTCTGATCTCTCCAATTTGAGTGACCACAGTCTTGATGCTACTGTAACAGCATCCATGAAATTATAGCAAGGAATTCATCCAGTGTGTAGTTTTGGTATTGCTGACATTGGTCAAACAGTTGTTATCATATCAACCAGGTCAGTATTTCACCACCACTGTCAAATCTGTGGTTTGGAATAACAGGCTGGACTCTCCAAGCAGATTTCTAAATGTGTTACTAGAATATCTCATAGAAACTAAAGAGTAGTTGTTGTTTTTATTTTTTTTCTGGATTCAATGGAGAGTTAATTTATCAATGAGCAAATATTTGTGGAGGAATCATGGAGTGAGAACCTTGATAGTTTTTAACAATAAAAATGGGGAAAGAGGGGAGGAGGCTTGTGCTGTTGTATTTACTTGTTCATTTTCTTCTTTTAATAAGGAAAAGAATGAAAGGTATCTTCTTCTCTTCCCTAACATTTTGCTCATGTTGTCTGCCAGTCCAAGAATGAGTGGGTTTATCTATCAGGTAAAGTAATCCATCTACATCTCTATGTATTGGGGGAGAGTGGGGGGAAGTTTTTCCAAATGATGTGTCATGGGAAACTTGGAAGGATATAAAATTCTGCTTTTATAAAGACAGAAGGTAGTTGCACAGAATCAGTGAGGTTGGAAGGGACCACAATGGCCATCTGGTCCTACCTCCCTACTCCAGCAGGGCCACCCTAGAGCACATGGCTCAGGATTGTCCAGGTGGTTCTTGGATACCTCTAGAAAGGGAGAATCCATGACCTCTCTGGGCAATCTGTTCAGTGCTCAGTGACTGCACAGCAAAGAAGTTCTTCCTTGTGTGCAGTTGGATCTTCCTGGGCATCAGTTTTTGCTGTTGCCTCATGTTTCATTGGTTTCCCCCACTGGGCTGAGTCTCATCATCCTCTTGGCACTTCCCATTCATGGACTTGAATCAATTAATGTGATCCCTTTAGTCCTCTCCCTGCAGCCATGGCAGGACACACATCCCCCACCTCTCTCCAACCCTGGCAGGGAGTTGCAGAGAGCCAGAGGTCACCCCTGAGCCTCTTCTCCAGGGTAACCAAGCCCAACTCCCTCAGCCCTTCCTCATCCCACAGGTTTTTCAGCCTTTTGCTGCTCTCATTGCCCTTGGCTGG
>NW_008651094.1:0-492 GCF_000695815.1 Acanthisitta chloris
GCTGACGTCACGGCAACGGGAACTTCCGGTCTCGCGCGGGTGGAGCGCGCGGAGCTCACGCGAGATTAGTGCGGGAACACGCGTGAATTCAGTGTGAAATCAGGCACGGGTTGAGGGGAAACAGGCATGAATAAAGCGTGAAAAGAGACGTGAATTTGGGGTGAAAATAGGCGTGAATTTGGGGTGAAAACTTGTGAATTTGGGGTGAAAAGAGACGTAAATATGGCGTGAAAACAGACATGAATTTGGGGTGAAAACAGACGTGAATTTGGGGTGAAAACAGGCGTGAATTTGGGGTGAAAAGAGACGCGAATTTGGGGTGAAAAGAGACACGAATTTGGGGTGAAAACAGACGTAAATATGGCGTGAAAACAGACATGAATTTGGGGTGAAAACAGACGTGAATTTGGGGTGAAAACAGGCGTGAATTTGGGGTGAAAAGAGACGCGAATTTGGGGTGAAAACAGACGTGAATTTGGGGTGAAAAGAGAC
>NW_008651094.1:628-8981 GCF_000695815.1 Acanthisitta chloris
AACTTGGGGTGAAAACAGACAAATATAGCACGAAAACAGACAAATATGGTGTGAAAACACAAACTTGGGGTGAAAACAAATATAGCATGAAAACAGACATGAATTTGAGGTGAAAACAGACATGAATTTGGGGAGAAAAGAGACAAATATGGCGTGAAAACACAAACTTGGCGTGGAAACAAATATAGCATGAAAACAGACAAATACAGTGTAAAAACAGACATGAATTTGGGGTGAAAACACAAATTTGGGGTGAAAACAAATATGGCGTGAAAACAGACGAATTTGGGGTGAAAACAGACATGAGTTTGGTGTGAAAAGAGACTTGGATTTAGGGTGAAAAGTCATAGATTTAGGGTGAAAACACAGGAATTTGGTGTGAAATCAGACAAACTTAAGGTGAAAACAAATTTAGGGTGAAAACAGACTAACTTAGGGTGAAAACAGACATGAATATAGCCTGAAAACAGACATGAATACAGCCTGAAAACAGACATTAATACAGCCTGAAAACAGACATTAATACAGCCTGAAAACAGACATGAACTTGGTGTGAAATCACACATTAATATAGCCTGAAAACAGACATGATTTTAGGGTGAAGACAGACATGAATTTAGCCTGAAAACAGACATGAATTTAGCCTGAAAACAGACATGAATTTAGCCTGAAAACAGACATGAATTTAGCCTGAAAACAGACATGAATTTAGCCTGAAAACAGACATGAATTTAGCCTGAAAACAGACATGAATTTAGCCTGAAAACAGACATGAATTTAGGGTGAAGACAGACATGAATTTAGCCTGAAAACACATGAATTTGGTGTGAAATCAGACAAATTTAGGGTGAAAACAGACATAAATTTAGTGTGGAAACACATGAATTTAGTGTGAAAACAGACATAAATTTGATGTGAAAATAGATATAAATTTAGGGTGAAAACAGACATGAATTTAGGGTGAAAACATCAGTAAATGGGAAATGAGTGTGCAGGTAGAAGGTAACACAGATATGGTCAGTGACTGACAACTAGATAGAACACAATATATGACAGGAAAGATCATTATGTACCACTGCTTAATTATCCACCCCTCATTTCAGCTGGGAAATGATGACATTTGAGAAACACATTAACTGCTGGAAGAGTTTGGCACTGGGGTATTGCTCAGGGAGGTGGTGGAGTCCCCATCCCTGGAGGTGTGGAAGAGGTGTCTGGATCTGGTGCTGGAGGACCTTGGTTAGGGGTTACAGCAGTGACAAGCAGTGAGCTGAGGTGTAACACTCATGAATTCTTAACACAGAGCAAAATGCTCCTTGTCTACCCAACAGGAAAGGAGAAATGCTGGTATGGCTGGAGGAACAGAATGTGTTCCAAGTGAACACTCAAGAAGGTGATTTAATCTACTAAAAACAAGGGCCAAGAGGAGTGAGTGCCTAGAAAAGCACACAAGATCAACACTGAAGACAAACCCAAGCAGAACAGGATTATTGTGCTGCCACAGAGCAGGTGGAGCTCAACCAGCCACTCCTGAGCTTCCACAGGTGTTGGAGAACCCTCCCAGGGTGTGTTTGGGTCACAAAGCTCTTCAGCAAGAGGAAAGGCAAAGGCCTGGTAGGTTGTACAACAAAGCTGATCTTGGGATTTACCTGAGAGCAGAAATAGGATGCAAACCAGACTTTGTTTTCCTCTTTTTTGTAATTATACTTGCAAAAAAAAATCTCAGAAAACAAACCAGAAACCACCCACAGAGCTCCACACCACAGTCCACAGCTTTTACAAAAGTGACAGGAGTACAAAAGAAACAAAATACCACAGACATGTCACATACAGGATGAGAGGACTGGCATTTCCTCCTGCCCAGACCTGTGGGGAAGATGCCCCAGGCAACATCAGGTGTGGGAATGGAACCTGCAGTGAGCAGGAGACCAAACAAGCCAACACTGTTGAAGCAGCTGCTCCACAGAGGCTCTGGGACACAACTTTGCTCTCTGCAGGAACAGTTCACTACAGCTAACAGAACTCCTCACTAATGGAAACATAACCATGAGCCTAAACTTTACACAACTCCACTGGTAACTTCCTACTGACAGTAATGTTCACCACACAGATCACTATGTCCATGCTACAATCTTCCAGAAGAGTGGAAATGATTAAAATCAGCTCATTTTAACCATTCATTTTGTTCCCAAAAGTCCATTTGAATGTGCTTTTTTTTTTCCCCAAACTAATTGTGATCCTTAAAAAGAAAGTTAATATTTCATCTCTGACCTACCACAAAACAGAGTTTCCTTTAAAAAGAGGATAAATGAAGATTTGCCTCAGTTTATGGTTAATATTCCTCCCTTCAGTGACTTCTCTTCCATCTGCCACAGATCTTTCTGAGATTCTTTACATAAGCAGAAATATTTTACACACAGGTCAGAATCATAACCCTGAGTTTCTAAGAGGCAACTCTTAGAAATAATACCCCCCCAAAAAAATAAAAATCAATGTATTCCCTCAGAACAGAAACACATAGTAAAAATACAAGACATGAACACATTAAAATGGTTTCTCACAGGAATACAGAGATCCTGTTTCCTTTATCACCAACATTTTCAGTGTTTCTTACCTCTAGGCAACTGCAAGTACTGAATTCAACACTCCCTTTATACAACCTATGGACAGGGGTGAGTGTTTGCAGTTCAATATGGGCAATGCATGGGCAGGATGCAATATTTCCATGTTGAATTTCTGTGGAAAAAAATCACTTTTCATTCCTAATTTGTAGTCACAAACAGCTACTCAACCTCTGCTTTGGGGCATGAACTCACTCCCATAATTTGCTTCAGCTAAACATATGCCAGAGTAAAGTTGTTGGGAGAGAAGGAGGTTCCCTCTTCCAGCTCAGGAATGCTGGAGGACGCAGGGAATGTAGAGTAACAAGTGGGAATGTCAGTTATGCAGCAGTTTCATGCCACTGCCAGCAGAGTACAGTGATGGGCCCATGTTTTCACAGTATGCTGATGGGGAGGGAGACTGGAGCTGTTTTCCCACAGGACATTGAAGTTCTCTCACTACTCTAGGCTTGTACACGATTTGCAGTCAAGGAGAGACAATTAAGTCCACATTTACCACATTTACCACCAGCTCCTCTGCTTGGTGCATCAGTTTGTCAGGACATCAAAGCTGACTGGATCCTTCCCAGCTCCTTCAAGTCCCAGGCTCGACCTGCCACTAACTCAAAGCAACCAAACATCCTCAAGAGCCACTCTGAGGAAGCTTTGGAGTTCCACTGGGTTGTGCTAGTCATAGGGTTCCAAATCCTTGGGAATGAGTGGCTCAGAGTCCTCAGTGGCAGCCTGTGAGGGCTGTGAGGGGGCAGTGGCCAAGCTGTGCAGAGTCTCTTGCTGGTGCTGCTTGGCCTTGTTGTAGAGCAGGACGCCGATGGTGACCAGGACGGTGCCGATGGCTGACAGGCTGGTGATTTTGTTTCCAAACACAATGATGCTGAGCCAGATGGACAGTGCATGCTTCACAGTACTGGCAACACTGCAAGGAGACACAGCAGTCACGGCCAAGGAAAGCTTTGTCACACCCCACACTCTATGCAAGATCTGCTCTGCTTCCTTTGAAACACCCAACTCCAATTCCACTTCCAACCCTGACCATTCTCATTTACCTTACTCGTTATTCTTTGCACCTTTACTGCCTAGTTCTCAAGCAGAAATACTGAACAAGAAATAAAAAGCCTATAAAAGAATCCAGTTTTACCTGAAAGTCACAGGAGAAATTTTACCCATCAAGGCATAGGCTGTGACACTCTGCAGGTGGAACAAAACTCCATCTATTAAGAGCAGTATGACAACATCTTGGTTGTAGCTGAAGCTCTTCCCACTTTTCCCAATCACAGGCACATCCTAAACAGCAAAAAAAGAAGAAATTTAAGAGTTTAGTTGATAAGCAAATCCAAAAGTGATTTTCCACCCAACTTACTGTTATAAGCAGATACAGTTTTACATTTACACTTCAGCAAAACAAAACCTAAACCAAACACAAGACAAAACAAATTACAAGACATTTAGATCCTAAAGATATTCCCCCAAAATCTTTTTAGAGCACTAGTAAACAGCAGTGAAATGTCAGAATCCAAAGGACACATAATTAACCTCCTATATTATACTTAGTTTAGCTCATTTTGCTTTCATAGAGTGAATTTTCCTGCACATCATGTGAATGAAACAAAGGTTTTGTTTTCAAGTCTTTATCTAAAACTGCAAATGCACTTAGACAAGTTAGGATTTATCTCAAAGAGCCTGAGGTAAACTCAGGCTTCTTGGGTCAGCTCATGTCTGTGTTAAATGACTTCTTGGAAAAATTGCTTTTTTCTCTGCCCAATCCCCTGCAAACCTAAATGAAATGTATTTCAGGCTGATTTAATAAAAGGAGAGGAATCAAAGGTAAAATTGAAGATGAACCTTAGGTGCACATTCTGTTCAGAAGTCAAAAAGAAAACCTAAATCCATGCTAGTGAATTCAAATTACCATGAAAAATATCCAGGCTGGGATAAGCATAACCACTGCAGCAGCACTTGTGTAGAACTGGAGCTCTGGGGCTCTGTCAAGGGGAAAAAACAGTGAGTGAAGTGATTAAAAGCTTCCTCTTTCTCAGGGCTGAACAAAGCACATCACTGCTGGACTTGTGGGTAGAGAAGATGCAGTAAAAGCCATTTGCCAAGCTCTGGGGACACCAAATCCATCTCTTGCACAGATGTGGTTTGGGCTTTGTGCAGGCTGAGAGGGCCTGAAGCTAAAAGGCAAATGTTTTCAAGCCCAAGAGTAGCATTTTGTCTCATGGCAAATGAAATGCACATTGCTCAAGGTGGTTTTTTGACACAAGACTTCGCTCCTGGCTCATGTTTCAGAGTTAAAACACCAGTTTGGTTCTGAAGTTGGTTTCCCTAGTAATATTAAGGGATGGTTTGTGACTGCAGGCTAAGGATTCATGTCTGTGAAAATATGATTTTTGGGGGTATTCTGGGAGTTTTAGCCAATTATGGAAGTCCAACCTAGTGCAGTGGGAGCACAGGTAACTTTCCTCCCCTGAGGAAATGGTTTAGGTTAAAACTGTCTGTGAACAGCCTGAGAACACAAATATGATGATAAATGCATGACCAACCTGAAATGCTACTGATACTTACGAAAATCTGTATTTGTCTCCACTGAGAAGTTTTTTGGAAAAGACATTTTGCAAACTGGAAAAAAAGAAAAGTAAACTAGGTCACCACTTAGTTGTACTTAACTTAGGACAAATTAATCAACCCGTGAGAACAAGTTGTTTCTCTCAAGTGGGTAGAAGTATTTTCGACCCATTATGCAACCACAGGAAGGAGTTTGGTTTAACTCTTACACTAAGAGTTGTACCATTTTTTAACCTCAACAGGTATGAGACAAACTGTATCTTCTGTTAGAAATACGTGTTAAACACCAGCAACTAAAATGTGATGTACAAAACCAACTGCAAGCAACAATTTTGTTCAACCTACCACTCTTACTCCACACCCCCAAGTCTCCCTGTGCCTTACCAGTCCATGATGTTGGTTGACAAAGCTGCTGAGAAGCCCAGAATGTTGAAGCTGATCTCTGTGGCTGTGCACAGAGCCAGCCCACCCATGACAGGGATCAGGGACAGGTTAACCAGCAATCCTGCAGGACAAGGGGAACAGCTGGGTTAGTTACTGCACCTGACACTCTGGGGTGTTTGAAAGCTGAAATTCCACCCTGTCTTCTTGGGCTGAATGACAGAGCAACTGCCATGGGGCTGGATATGTGCAGAGGTATGAGGTGAGACCTCAGACAACAGCAGGATTTGTGCAGAGGTAACGAGGTGAGACCTCAGACAACAGCAGGATGGACCTGAAGGTAACATGGACATAAATTCACTGATCAAATATCTCCCTGGGAGGACAAAAATGGACTGATGAGTGTCTTCACCTCTTTCAGAAATACCAAAAGAGAATCATACTCTCCCTGTTCAGTGTGTGATTGAATTACTCTCCTTGCTCTGCCTTATTCCAGCATGAGATTGCATTGGAATCACAATGAAATTGTGAGCACTTTGGGCCTTTTTCTTTTAATCACAGTGAGAAAATTCAGTCATTTATAATTCTGAACAGCAGGTTGTCCTTGGAGGAAGGAACACACTGAACTGCAGTTATTTAAGGCAGCAGTAATATTTTCTGGACAGAAAAATAACAACAATGTCCTTATGCTGCAGCATTAAAATAAATCCCTTTTTTACTTCTAGGTATTTGTGTTCTCCCAGCTGCATTTACTATATTTTGGTGGATTTTTTTTGCCCATGGCCAATTAATATAACTAGTAAACTAAAATCAGAGTAATCAAATCTCATTCCCAGAGTGCAGCACTCACCAGTGTATTCCCCTAGGATCATCCTGGACATGATGACAGTAAAAATAGGAGCAGAGCTTTTCACAGTTTCTGCAAATGAAACTGCCACGTTCTTCAGACTCACAAGGCCCAAGACAACTGTTGCAAACCTGCAGGAGAAATGAAGAGGCAAATTAAGGGCTTAATGAGGACCTTAGAAGAAATTAAGCAGGAAATAAAGCAATACTCTAAGAGCTGCTCTTGAACAAGTAATTAAGGATGTAATAGGTGGAGGTGGTGACCAAATCAAATCATAGCTTGACTGCTCAGCACCTCTGAGGTGGGAAAAGTCAGCTCTGTTTCCTTCAGCTTTGGTTTAAACATTATTCATTTAGCACACAAAGACACTCTTGGGCAACTCTGCAATGTCTTTGACAGCAGTGACTTTCCAAAACCAAAGTTGATAATAGATAAAATTTAAAAGTCTATATTAATTACACATTAAATGATGAACAAAACATAGGCTACATTACAATAGGAAGTTAAAATTAAAAGATCCTGTGATTTTATTTTATTTTTTTTTGTGGGGGAAAAGGTGAAAACTCCAAACACTTTCCAAATCAAGGATGGAAAAAGCCACTGAAAACACAGCTCCTGTTGAGAAAAACAGGGAATTGCAGCAAATATATTCCAGGAAGTCTTTACCTCATTAAGCCAACAAAGAGCATGATCATGATGAAGTTGGGGGGATAGGAGATGCGAGTTTTGTGCTGGTACAAACAGCATGGGACAAACATCTTTATGCAGCCAATGAAGGTGGTTGAAAGCATTTGAACAGCACCTAAAGGAGGAGGAAAGGGAAAAGAAAACCAAATCAGGAGATGGAACCTGACAAAAAAAGCAATGTAAGAACATTTCTTGGACTAAGCCCATTGGATAATGGAGATCACCACAGGCAACGTTTGCACTGAACAGCTCTGGAGACAACAACAACTGACTCCAGACTTTACTGTTTGCAAACACTCACATTGCCCTTCAGCACAGAAAACAAAAAAATGACATTTTCCCCCTCTTAAACACAACTTTACAACTCCTCCATGAGCAAAGTTCCACCTGTACAGGCCAAGATCACAACTCAGGAGGTCCCAGCCCCACGATCCAACCCCACATCTCCTAACCAGGCACGTTGTACTTCAGTTGAGCCATTTTTCCCTCAGCTTTATACAGGAAGAACTGCTTTTGTCAAATCATAGACTGTCCTGAGCTGGAAGGACCCACAAGGATCATGCAGTCCCAACTCCTGCACAGGACACCCCAACAATCCACCCTGTGCCTGTTGTCCAAACACTCCCTGAGCTCTGTCAGGCTTGGGGCTGTCACCACTGCCCTGGGAGCTGTTCCAGCTCCTGGAATTCCATTGCAAGGCAAGGCAGGTTACCTAGCATGCTGGGCTCTCCCTCCAGCAAGGACAGAATGTATTTGTTAAGAAAAAGAGTGCAAAAGCTGAAGAAGAACCACAAGGTGAGGTAGATGAGAGCATGGGAGTTCCAGATGCCCAAGTCGGACTCGATGACGGTCGTCTCCGTGATGGTTATCTTGAGGACGTTCTCCTCTGGCACACTGTCACTCCGAGCCAGGACAAACCTCTCACTCCTGTTGGCAAAGAGGGAGCCCAAAGGGAACAGGGATTTCCCCTTTGGCTTGTCCTCCAGGGGGGCAGGACTGGCTGCCTCTGGTGCCTGAGCAGCGCTCAGGGCCGACATGCTGACATGAAGGAATCAGTGTCTGTCCTCAGCACGAACCAACACGACTCAGCACAGCTCTTGGGCCAGACAGAAATGTCATGTGATTAGTGTTTCAGCTCCTGGAGCCTGGGAAACTGCACTTGGTCCTCCAAAGAACATCTTGCAGGAAAATCGACTCCGCTCGTGTCTTCATGTGGTTTGGTCCATGATGTCTGCCTGGGAGTGAAAGAAAAAGG
>NW_008651094.1:9026-11833 GCF_000695815.1 Acanthisitta chloris
TTAAATCCCTAACGCATCAAAGGTATCAAATTTCACCTGCACTTTATGAAAGACAAAAAGGATTTAGTCTTCCAGACTGGATTTTGAACCCCTAATACCATGACACCACGATTAAGCACCGAGAACTTATCTAAGGGAGTTTTTTTATTCTAAAATACCACGTACACACAAAACTTCACATGCTTTTAGGTTCTCTCTCCTCCAAAGAACATCAACACAGGCTTTTCCATTATAACTAACTCCTCTTCCAGATTCCACAGTGTCTCTGATCTCAGTCTAAGGTCCCTTTAAACCACTCCACACACAAACCTTCCCAACTCAGCCAATCCAGGCAGAATCCTGAGCCCTTAGCACTGAGTAACCTGTTATCAACCCGAGACAGCAATCAATACTCAGGGACTATAACCTGCACTAATCAAACAGAGTTATTCTGGTAAATCTGAGATACAGGTGACCAAAGGAGGTTAATATGTCCAAGAGCTTTCCAGACAGGTTTGTTCTCTGTTTAATGACTTGCAAATAAAGCAACATAACTGTACTGCATGGCACAGTAAGTAATACCTTGCAACTCAGTGTTAGTACTTGCACCAATTCTTAAAGGCTTTTTTTAACAGATCTGGCAGAGAAAGGCACTAAATCACTTGCAACTAGAGCTTTCTCCTCTTACAAATGACAGAGACTGTGGCAAGTCACAGCAGCAGAGCACAGAGAACCACAAAACCACCCTGTGACCTTTACTCCCCTCCAGCCAGGCACTGTTAGCACTGTAATGCTCAAAGTCTGTGGTAAGAAAGAAAAAAATTG
Source organism: Acanthisitta chloris (assembly GCF_000695815.1). Lineage (NCBI taxonomy): Eukaryota > Metazoa > Chordata > Aves > Passeriformes > Acanthisittidae > Acanthisitta > Acanthisitta chloris. The sequence goes on from NW_008651094.1 coordinate 9,831, forward strand.
CACCTGTGCAGCTTAACTGCAACATCCAAACACACCATGAGTTTGCTGCTTTTGGTTTTGCTGTGTTTTACCAGCAAAAGAAAAGAGGGTGAATCAGCTGGGGGTGAAATGAGGGACTGGAACTCTTTTGCTCCTCAACACTCAGGGGAAGGACATCTGAAATACTTCTCTTCAGAAGCACATTTGCTGGACAGAGGAGACAATGGGGCTCACACAGTTAGCAAGGAATTCTTGTGGGGGAAGTTATTCACTGGACAGCTTGGAAAAGCTGTCTGAAATGAGATCATAACACTCCAGTGCAACAAACAACAGCAGCACAGCAAAGGAAGGATGGGGGAGGAACACCAGAGCAGTCCCAGGAGCTACTGCACCTGCCCTGATTGTGTGGACATGGGATGGATGGGACACATCATTTTCTCCATGCCTTTTTTGTGCCCAGTGTGGCATCTCAAATAAATCAGAGGTACTAAGGAGTTAATGTGGCATCTCAAATAAATCAGAGGTACGGTACTAAGAATGTGGCATCTCAAATAAATCAGAGGTACAAAGGAGTTAAATACCTCATGTCAGTCTCAGTATCCTACACAGCAGCAACTTTACAGGGGAGTTTTCCATTCCTCACATTCTCTATTTTGCTATTACAACCCTGCACTGATTTCCATCCCTGTTCCCTTATCTTTTCCCATTTTTTCCAGGAAATCATGCTGGCAGCACACCAAGGTACAAAATTCTCTGACAAGATGTAAAAGGAGTTAAATACCTCATGTCAGTCTCAGTATCCTACACAGCAGCAACTTTACAGGGGAGTTTTCCATTCCTCACATTCTCTATTTTGCTATTACAACCCTGCACTGATTTCCATCCCTGTTCCCTTATCTTTTCCCATTTTTTCCAGGAAATCATGCTGGCAGCACACCAAGGTACAAAATTCTCTGACAAGATGTACTTGTGCTAACCCAATTTAACAAAAAACTTTGAAGGAAGATACACATTTTTCAAGAAGAAAAATGGATTCTTGACTCCTCCTCCTCAAAAAAAATTATCCCTCTACATTCAAAATGGTTAGTTATCACACTTCATGCTTTTTCTGCTTGCACAGTGTAATTAAACCCCAAAGAATTAAGCACAACCAAGCTCCCACCCCTGGCAGCACAGTGACATCAGATTTGCTGCCACTGACTCCACACATGGCAGGAAGCAAACAGCAAATAAGAACAAAACTACTCCCCTAAATTACTGACCTGCTGGCTTAAATCAACTGGAAAGTCTAAATGGACTGAAGAGTTCTCCATCTGGAACTAATTCACTCCTCCTCCCTCAAGGCCAACCAGCAGCTGATGTTTACCAACAGATGAAAACGTGGCAGTGGTTGGTGTGTGTGTTTGTCTTGGATTACACACAAACACTCAATCTCCAGCTCAGGAGAAAGAGCAGCATATGCAGTGCACTCCTCGTGTCCTCTCCAACCTTTAACTACACTAGCAGCAATAATGTTGTATTAAAGGTGGAAAGAATATCTACAGAGATCTTTACAAAGTCAGCTTTACACACACAAAAAAAAACAAACCACCCTAAAGCTCAAATGTGTCGCAAGTGTTTGGAAAACTAAAGCTAACCTCACAGTGAAAAAACAGAGTTTTGTATCCATGGCCTGTTGTGCAAGAGATCACCCAAACATTGCTCCCAACGCAGGGAGCACCCAGGACTCACCATCCCGAGCCAGCAGGGAATATTCAGTTTCAACAAGTGACAACGAGGTATAAATGATAATAACCCAAGAGGTTACAAACAGGCTGTAAACACAACAGCAAAGCGGTCACAGGTCTCACACGAAGATGCAAAGCCACTGGAACAGCTTAGCCCTTTGGGTCCCTCCGGCTGTGTCTCTGCTCCCCCAGCCCCGCAGCTTCCCCTCCCCATTCCAGGCGCTCCCTGGGGCCGAGCTCCGCGGCATTCCCATCCCGACCCTCTGCGGGGCTCGGCTCGGCACCCTGCTCCGACCG
>NW_008651095.1:0-2647 GCF_000695815.1 Acanthisitta chloris
CTGGCTGAGGTTAAACCACGACAGAAGTCTAGTTCAACCCCCTCGCAGTGCTGTAATATAATTCCCATAGCATACAATACAGTAGAAATGGTGGAAATTCAGGGAAATGCAAGGTATTGTAAGAAGACAGCAGGATAAGATGGGCTGCACATCAAAATACCATCTTTATTACTTCTGCAAGGTGATTTTTCTGCACAGTGTTGATATTATCAAGTCAGTTGCATTCTTTACCAAGTTATTTTAAATGCATTTAATTTGTCTCACCTCAATCACTTCTAATTTGTAAAACCTCATATAACCCACATCAATCTAAACTGTTCCAAAAGCCATCACAAATATAAATCCAATTATTATTCCCCAAAGGAACCAAGGCAGTGAAACCTTTATCTATTTCTGGCACAGTTAATGGTACGCCCAATAGAGTTGCTGTGTTGACCTGTTGCTGTTATTCCTGATCTTTTTCCTGATTTCACTAAATATCATTGTATGTATTCTTCCCCAATAACTGAATTAGCCTAACAGTATTAAAAAGAAAACAAATGGAAAGAAATCTTGACTACAATGTGGTGCTGTTGACAGTTGAACTGTTTTTCCAAGGAAATACTATGCACCCAAAATCTGAAGCTGTCTTCACTACTAAAGTTTAGGGCATAGACAGATATATTTTTACAAATCTAGCTGGAGTGATGTTAAAAAAGATGTTGTCTCAAACTGTTCTCCTTCCAGCTGGAAGCTGCTGTTCTCCACAGTGAGTGGGATGTGAGTACAGATGATCTGAGTACAACTAGTATATTTCTGAGACAAAATCAACCACTTTTTCTCAAACTAGCTGACTAGTTTATACTAATATATTTGTTCCATAGTTTAGGAAGTCCTTGTTGCTTCCCAGGCTGTTGCAGTAGCTCATTTAGAGGAACAAGAATACAAGTGGATAATGATGGGAATTTATTGAATTATAGAATGATATAGGTTGAAAGGAACATCTGGAGGTCCAATATACCCCAATCCCCAGGAATGGCCTCTTTGTGTTTGACATCCTTATGGGGAAAAAACTTCCTAATATCTAAATGGAATTTCCCATGTTTCAGCTTAGGTCCATTGCCTCTTGTCCTTCCTTCTCTTTTGAAAGCTAAACAAGTCAAGCCTTTCTTTTACTGGGGAGCCCAAAAGTAGACACAGGACTCCAGTTGTAGTCTCATCAGTATTGAATGGGGGGGGGGAGGAGAAATTGCTTCTCAACCTTCTGGCTACATTACTGCTAATACATCCCAGGATGAAGTTGGCCTTGACCACAAAGGTCATATACTAGTTGTCCACCAGGACCCCAAGTCCTTTTCTGCAAATCTCTTCTCTAGCCATACCAGTGTATGGAGTTGTTCCATAACAGATTTGGGAAATTTCCCTTTCTAAAACTCCGTGGGATTCCTGTCAGCCCATTTCTCCAGCCTGTCAGCAACCTTGCCCTCCTCTGTATCATTATGCTCCCCCCAATTTGATATTGTCCAGAAACTTTCAGAGTGTACACTGCGACCCGTCATCCAAGTCATTGATAAAGATGTTAAACAGAATCAGCCCTAGTATCAGTCCTTGAGAGGACATTGGCAATCAGTCAATGTTTGGCCTTTGTAACACTGATCACAACATCACTATTCTCAGCTTGTTAGCAAGATGATTTATCTTATCTATAAGGCAGTAAAACCAAAACTAAACCTAAAAACCCTGGCAGCAGGAGAGAACAAGACCATTATAAGGTGTTGGATAGAAAACACAGGAATGCATGAAGTTAGAAACAAGGTCAGCACGACCTATATTGTGTGTCTTGTTTTTAATTGCTTAAGCATTCCTTTAACCATTGCTCAAGTTACAGCTCCTCTGCTAGCCACTGGTTGTAACAAAAGAAACATCTTCTCTACAAGTCTCATCAAAGTGTCTAAGGGGTCTTTTGGTTCTTTTTTTAGTACAATTATTTTTGCTTTACAACATTCTTTTCTGCACTGTTCCTCATGTAGCTTAACTCCCATCAATGGCCTTGCTTCAGTCTTGCGTTCTCCATGGGGGATGGTAGGTCGAATGTGTTTTGTAGGCAGCCACTTAGGAACTGAATCTGTGGAAACACAAGCATAACCCCTTCCCGTTGTTTATAAGTGTGATGGATCCTGCCATAGCATAGTGACCAGGTGTCTCCAATTCACTTGTGGGTGTGAACTCTGCTAGAGATAGTCTCTCATGCTGTGTAAGCCTGCTGTATGCTGTAACATTGGAGGTTCATCTGTTTCTCCTGCCAAAGAAAGATAATTGAGTACATACAGAGCCTTATCTATTCTGCCACCTGGGGATAGCCCATCTCCCCCTCTTTCTGTTTAGAAAGAAGGCTTTTAATACAATTTCATTAACCACCACCCCTATTCACATTCCTCACGGGAATTGTGGGGGGAAGCCAATCTTTTTGATCTGCTTTCCTCTTCTGTTGCTAAAACATCATAAATCTAGTCCATGACTTCAGGTTCTTTTTGTTCTGGTGGTCACTCAGGACAGAAGAGGTGGTGTACTGCTTGGAGTTACCAGGCACAATATTCAGCTCAGCTCAGGTCACTGCTACACTTGCACTGCTTCCTGTCAGGCTCCTCCTCCATTGGTTCAGATGGTT
>NW_008651096.1:0-17938 GCF_000695815.1 Acanthisitta chloris
GGCAGAGCTTGAGTCTGTGCCCTCTTCCCTGTCCCGTCCCAGCCCCATCCCTCCTCCCCTGCCCTTCCCGCTTTGTCCAGACTCCACACCTGGAGACTGTTGTGTTGTGTCGGTGTTATGACTACCCAGCTCGCTGAGGAGCTCAGGGAGAAGCTCCAACTCCTCGGTTGCCTGCAGTGTGAGAAATGTGGTTTTCCGTGGAATCATTCTGCATTGGCTTCGTTGCCATGCAGAAAAGATGGAAACGTGAGAAGTGGCTACGCTAACCACAGGTCTTAGAATGAGTGGTGTGTCCATGCCTTGGTTTTTCTGTAGGGCTCTCCAGTTCCTGCGGCAGGGACTGTGACAACTGCAGAATTCCAGCCTGCAGGTTTGGGGTTTGAGGTTTCCACCTGTGGATTTGGAACCCCGGGGGCTTTTGTTCTTGTCCTCCCTCCCATTTACAATATATGTCTGTTTGTTTATTGATCATGTGCCAGAGGAGGAAAATTGATGTGCTCGGGCAGTCTTAATGGTTTGTAAAAGTACATTAAGAGGTGGTTTCTATGTGTTGCATGATCTTATCTGCAGTACTTCTTGGAGAGACCTTTTAGAAGCATTGCTAAGTAATCCCTCAGCCTTAAACCCTAAACCCACAAAACCCAGCAGGTAGACAGCAGTCTGTCAGTTCAGAACGGAGCTAGGAATCCACAGAGGAACGTGTGGTGTGCCTTAACTCTTACCGTGGAGTGCACACATGGAAAATGGGGAGATAGTCCTTGGCTTTAGCCTTGTGCTTCCTTTTCTCATCTGATAAGGAGTACTCCTTGGTAGATGCTTGTGACAGTCTTTGCTTTTGCCTTGGTAGTGTCTGTGTTGGTTTGCTTTCTCCTTGAAGGGTCTGCAGCTTTCTGCTAACCGCCCTGGGTTGTGCGAGGTTCTAGTTGGTGTTGAGGAGGCTCCTGCCCAAACAGCTGACAAAGGGAACAAGTCAGTCTGCAGCACGTTGTGCTTGTGTTTGCCATATTCACACGGCTCTGGGCAGAATCCCATGGGGAGTGGTGGTGGTAGTACACGTCTGAAATCTGGCAGATTACATGGGACTGGCAAAGATGGCACAGCCTATTAATGGGTTTTATGCCACTTGGCATGTATGTGCCTTCCTAAAGCCTGCACATCTAGGCATTTCAGTTTATGGGAGTTTTGCATGTTTTGCAGCCTTATTGGTGCTCCTTCCTCAGAGCCAGAGACTACAACACGATGCGAAGGTCCCAGCGGTGTAATCGGATCCTGGGCCCGAGTGGCTTTGAGTTTGTGTGCACAGTTATACTTTTACCTTTCACCACTTAACAGGCTGCTGCCAGCAGTGACACGACAGCTGCTCTGACTGGACGCTCAGATGAATGTCTTATGTTCTCACTTACGGCTTTTGGTTTCCAAATTCGCATTGCATCAAAACTTTAAATGGGGAGTTTTGTTTCTCAAAGTGCCAGAGTTTACAGAGGTTAATTTTTGAGGTGTTACTAGCTGCTGCACAGGACTCTTCACTTCTGGTTTTCTAGATTATGTGGGATTTTTTTCACTGCTTTCTTATTCTTTTCCTGAGCGAAACTCAGTGGTGGCAGAACTTCATGTCTGCCTTTCTGATCCGGGGCCACAGAGCAACATGGTCCATCAGACATGCCTAGATTGTAACTGCAGCTCTGCAATGTCAGAACTGGTTTAGTTCAGAAGAGAAATCTAAACCAGTCCATTTGTGTACACACAGCAAGAGTCCAAGTCTGAACTCCAGCAGCAAAGAGGTGTTTCCTTCCCTTCGCCTGCTGCACAGGTGGAGCATTGGAAGACATCTGTCCTTCCCTCAAAGGGCAGCACAAGAATGTGACAGCAAAGCTGTGTAGGACTAGGTTCTTGCAGGGGGTTGTAGATGTGCTAATGGAGGAAGTGGCACGTGAAAGAGGAAAGTTTGGCTTATGGGGGAAATACTGATGTAACACTAGTGCCAATAAAAATGGAGTACTGTAAGGCTAAGAATGAAAACACAGTATTGCCTAACATCCTTTTGCAGCTTGCAAGTAGGAAATAAAATAGCAGCGAAGACAACTGGACTTGGTAGATATTACAGCCACCATTCCTGGGGTTTGAATGGCTGTATGGACCTCCTTACAAACACAGTAGCAACTCCAAATTTATTTGCTGTGTGGAGTAGCTGTGGTGGCCTTTGCATTTTCAGGCCATTCCCTGACTGCAGGGAAGTGTTTGTCTCTCTGGATGTGAATGAATTCCCATTAGAGCTGCTGTATTCTAATTAGAGTTAATTATATAGTGCCCCAGATTACCCTGGCACTCTGTAGTTTCCAAGAAGACAGGTCAGAATGGAAAGTTGTTAACAGTCTCAAAAGCTGCCAGGGAGGTACAGAATGAAGGGCTTGCACAGAGAGCAAAGTCGATGTTAATTCACTTTGGTTTAGACTAACCTTAGTTTAATTTTTTTGCTTAATCACTTGCTTGTGAATTGTTGTTTTCTCTGACCACGTCTGTTTGCTTGTGCTCTTCTCCTGCTTTTATTTTTTTGCCATTTGATTGTTGACATTATAGGGAGCAAAATAGTAGTAAGTACATTCTGTTTCCTTTGGAACAGAAGTAGTGCAGAAGAAAATGCCAGTCTCTTCCTTGGTGTTTTGCCAGCGCTGTGGCCCACGTGGAGGTCTCTCTGTCTTCTTCACTAAATCAATTCAACCTCTGCTTCAGGTAGAACAAGACAGTGGAAAGTATCCACTGGATTAAATTTAGGTTATTTAATGGGAATGGACTTGTGTGTCCTGAGCTCAATCATAAATAATATCCCCTATGAGGACAGGCTGAGGGAGTTGGGGCTGTTCAGCCTGGAGAAGAGTAGGTTGTGTGGAGACCTCAGAGCACCTTCCAGGAGCTGAAGGGGCTCCAGGGAAGCTGCAGAGGGACTCTGTGTTAGGAACTGCAGTGATAGGACAAGGGGCAATGGGGACAAATTGAAAGAGGGAAATTTAGGTTAGATCTTAGGCAGAAGTTTTTGCTGTGTTGAGGGTGGTGAGACACTGGCCCAGGTTGCCCAGTGAGGCTGTGGCTGCCCCAACCCTGGCAGTGTTCACAGCCAGGTTGGATGAAGCCTTGAGCAACCTGGTGTGGTGGGAGGTATCCCTGCCCATGGCAGGGGGTTGGGGCTGGATGATCTCTAAGCTCCATTCCAAGCCCTAAAATTCTAATCAAGTGAGGTGCTGTTTTTTGTCATGTTGGCTTTTCCTGCCCATGGATGTTATTTACCTCATTCTTCCATAATGCTGGAAGAAGCCATGATACAGAACATCCATTCTTTAGTTTTTAATGGGATGAAATGTTACCCTCAGCGTTAAACCCTGTCAGAGAAAGTCAGGAAAAAAGCAAACAAGAAAACTCAGTATTTAAGGATGAAGTTGTATAGATAATCATGACATGCAGCCACCTTATAGAACAGATTTAAGCAGTACAAGATGGTAGTGGAGAATCAATGCCCTTCCCAAGTCAGTTGGTGGGCTGCAGTGCCTGTCTGGGTATGGAACTTTCAGCCCAGTGTATGGGCAGGAGATGTTATTCTTTCCTGCAGTTGTAATGATTGTCCCAAAGTATTTTCAGAAAGTCTTGTTTGAAAAACTGGGTAAAACTTATCTTTGTGGTTACAGTAGATGAACCTCTTGTGATGGGGCAAAACCTCCAGCTACACCATGACTAATTAGTGTTACATTGGAGTTAGAGTTACTAAGGGATGACAACAATGTTAGCAATAACGTGAACATCAAGGAAAGTCTGAGATTGGCAAATACAAAATGTATTTGACTTGTCTAGCATCAGAATTATAACATTTCTTAATCCAGTTCATTGGTGTAAGCCTTTCCCCCCCCAACAAAAGTGCTTGTTTACTTTTGTAAAGGTACTTTGTCTTTGGCCATGTTGTGGTTTATGGAGCTAGATTAATTAATACTGCAGGATTCCAGTTGCCTTTCTTCATGCAGTTAGTGAGTTGATGGTACATCTGTCTTCAGCCTCAAGTCAATTACAGTGCAAGGAAGAGCATTGTGTGTCCTGAAGGATAGGGTTCATCCATGTGTGTCTGAACTCTGAGGGAAGGGAACAATGCAAGTTCACAATGTATTTGCAAGGGTAATATAAAATACTTAATTGCAGTGGTTGGTACTTTTCTCTCATGTAATTCATCAAGATCAGGCGTTGACAGGTTATGAGAGAGACAGATAACATGCAGCAGCAGAGAAGGGTGTTGCAACCCTGGCTATCCAAATCAGGCTGCTGGCTGTCATGCTGATACTTTTTAATTAGAGTTATCAGGGTTGAAGGAGACCTCGAAGATGATCCAGTCCAACCATTAACCTGTCACTGCTGGAACCCCTAAACCCTAAACCAGATCCTCCAGTGTCAGATCCAGATGCCTCTTCAACACCCCCAGGGATGGTGACTCCACCACCCCCCTGGGCAATATCCCAGTGCCTCAACACCACAACAAGGAAAACATTTCTCCTCACATCCAATCTGACTCTGCCCTGGCTCAGCTCAAGGCCATTCCCTCTAGTCCTCTCCCTGCAGCCATGGCAGGACACACATCCCCCACCTCTCTCCAGCCCTGGCAGGGAGTTGCAGAGAGCCAGGAGGTCACCCCTGAGCCTCTTCTCCAGGCTAACCAAGCTCAGCTCCCTCAGCCCTTCCTCATCTCACATGTTTTCCAGCCCTTTGGTGCCCTTGTTGCCCTTGGCTGGACTCTCTACAGTGCCTCAATGGCCTTTGGGCAGTGAGTGCCCAAAGCTGAGCACAGTACTGAGCTGGGACCTCCCCAGTGCCCAGTGCAGGGGGATGAGCACTGCCCTAGTGCTGCTGCCACACTCTGCTGGAGCCAGGCCAAGATGGCATGACATGACATTGTTCCTTCATGACCAGAGCAGTGCACAGCTGTGGGACCATTCCACAGCTGTGGCTGACGTTGTCTTCAACTGTGAGAGTCTGAGACCCACAGATCTTCGGTTCATCTGACCCAATGCCCTGAGCCACGTGGGGCTCCTTTTGTCCTGCTGTCCCATGTGTGTGCAGTGATGTTTGTTTTCTAACCACAATAAATAGATGCCTAGACTAAACTGTTTATTTAGCATAGAGCATTCCTTTTCCTGTCAGCAAGACAATGTTGCTGTGTGACAGGAAAGGACTGGGGGTTTTTTGCCTGTTTTTGAAAGCTGAGGTCATCCTGGCTGTGGTTTGCCTAGTTTCTACAGAGGAGATGTTACGAACATTTAAAAATAGTATCTGGTTATCTGACACTTGTGGTTAGTGTGTTGGGAAAACAGAAGTCAGAATATAGTGGGGCAAAACACTGCCATGTTTTAAAACAGAGCTTTTACTCCTTTTGTGTTGCCACCACTGCAACCCATTTTGTTTGTAACAGCTCCTCATCTGTGACAAGAGGGAAATGGTGGAAGGAATTGACTCCTTTTATAGGTTCAGCATGTTGTTAACAGTGTAAGTTTTCATTACTGATATTCTGTCTTCCAGAAAAACATTTGTAAGTGTTTCTCTGGTTTGCCTTTCTCCATACTGTGCTGAGGGTGTATCTGTGTATCTCCTAACAACGCTCTTGTTTTGGCAAATGTTATCTCCCAGTATCTGCTTAGGATCATGTTTGCAACTTTGCTGGATCAGAGCTCTGTTTTGTAGAGTTTTTCCTGCTCTTTTTTCTCCTTAACAAGAGTGAACACACTGGCTCTTGCGGTTAGGTCTGGAGTATTTATTTCCTCTTTTCCCCTTTTCCCAAAAATAAATCTACTGGTTCTATGAACTGTGGGATTCAGTTTTGGAGGTGAGAATTAAGTACATCCCAGGTGTAGTCTACAGCTGAAGGAGGGAGGAGTGAAGGAGGAGGGGAACACCCTGAGGTTCATATTCCTCCTTGTTTTGCACCTGTGTAGTCTTACTAAGTTTATCTTTTCTAGGTTTGATGTATGTACGTGTTTATTTCTTTATCTAGCACATGCTGATTGTCACAGCAAACCTGTGTAATGTCTTTGGTTTTATTCCCTCCTGTCTTTAAAGCTGGAGTGCCTAATGCAGTTAGTAAGAGCTGGAGCTTCTGTAAATGCCAGTACAACACGTTTTGCCCAAACACCAGCCCACATTGCTGCTTTTGGAGGACATCCACAGTGCCTGAATTGGTTGATCCAAGTGGGGGCCAACATAAACAAACAGGTATGGACTCACCTATCTCTCATGTGTGCCTGTGGTTTTGGGAGGAGTGTCTTGATCCCTTTTGATGACATGTATGAGCCTAACATTTAAATACAGTTACTTTATTTTTAACATCAGCTGAAGTCTAATGACTTAATTACTAGTTACAGACCTTTTACATTACAGTAGAGATAGGACTAATAAATGCCCTTTAAGCCTCTAGGGGGTTGGAGGACATTTCTTTTAGGAACTGACATCTGGCTGCTTCTTGAACCAAATGGGTTATGCTGCTTTAGTGCTGCAGCATTAGTAAATTCCCTGATAACTTTAGTGCTTTGGGGGGGGGGGAAGGTCTAGTGAGGAACAGATTAACTGTGGTAAGAATGGAAAAATTCACCACTACCTACAGAACCATGAGACCTCTGTGGTGCTTCATGATTATTTAGTTATGCATCTCACTGGTAAGGTCTGCCATGGTTTGTTTTTAGGTTCATCTGGTTTTATACTGTTTTCCCTTTTAGATTATTCCCAAATATTTCCTAGTAACTTTCTGAACACAGATCAGTACTTCAGTAACAAAGCACCAAGGGTGATTTAATTTTGATTTCATTACTTCTGCTTTGAGCCTGTAATTTATTTGGTAGCAGAGTGCATTAATCTAGCAAAACTCCCATAAAGAACTGTTGTACTCTGGTACAGTAACAAAACAAAGTGCTTAAAGCTACTATGCTTTTGAAGGAAAATGTTTGGGGTACTGGAATGAGTTTATTATGTATACTGGGCATACATAACATATGCCTTTCTAACAGTACCCCAAAGTGCTTATCATTGCATTCTATGAGAGTAATTAATCCTACAGCATATGCTGTTACTAAGAGCTGTGGCATAGCACAGCATCCCTGAAATGTCTGGTCTGTTAAATCTTGCATCATACTCCTCTTAACGTGCCTCATGGCCAGACTGTGTTTGATGTGCAGTAGAGTTAATCTAAGTCTGCTGAAGAACTTAAAGCATTTGCATTTCTAGAGTTTTGGTTCTTTCTTTTTTCAAGCTGTGCAAAAAATAAGAAATGGGGAAGTTTGTGTTGAGTTTTCAGAAAAGAAGGCTGGTGCATTGAGAACAGCTGTGAGACACCAGGAGCATTGTAGAGGCAATGAAGTGGATGCAGAGGCTATAGATCGCATCTTCTCCTTGGTACCTGACAAAAGTCACTTATGCAATAAGTTATTGCTGCCTAGTGGTAGAACCTTCAGAAGAGAAAATGCAAGAACTATAAATGCATCTGGAGACCAGGTAAGAATGTAAAGAAACGGTGATTAGAGAGGAAACATGGCATGCACAGAATAAAGGTGTACAAATAGCTGCTAAATGAGAAGAGAAGAATGAATGAAAATGAATGAATGAGAAGAATGAAAGTTTCCAGCTATGAGGATAACGAGAAGAACTGACCAGTGAGGTTGAAATGGAAGAACAAGCTTGCTATCCTGGAACATGATGGGGGGAAAAAAACCCAGTCACATGTAGTGAGGGAGGTTGTAGCAAAGAAGAAAGTAGCAGCTAGCCCCCAGAAGAAGAGGAGAAGAATGTGGAGAGGTGTCTCCATAGGCTGAGGGTAACATGCAGATGGCTAAAAGAAAGCAGAAGCAATATAATATGCAGTTAAAAGTGGGCAGGAAACTCATTCCAGCTTGAAGTCGTCAAGGCTAGCTAGTGACTCAGGAGTCTAGATATTGGCTTGTCACCTCCTGGGCCTCCACAGGAGAAAGGTGTTTGAGGTGTCTGGATCCGGCACTGGAGGATATGGATTAGGGTTTAGGGGTTCCAGCAGTGACAGGTTAATGGTTGGACTGGATGATCTTAGAGGTCTCCTCCAACCCTGATGATTCTGTGTGGTTCTCAAGCTTTCAGGTAGGGCTGGTAGTAACCTATAGACTCCTACGGGCAGACTTAGGTATTGACAGGCCAAGGACACTAAGAGATGGCACTGAGAGTTGACCCTGTGGGTGCCTTGGGTAGGCTCAAGTTAGACTTGAATGTAGTAACTGGTTTTTGCCCCCACAAAACACTGATGGAGCACACAAGAAGAGATATTTCAGGCTCAGTTTGGTGATAAAGTGAGTGCTCTCTGGTTAATCAAAATGACAGTAGGAACAAAAGAAGTCTCTTAGTATCTTTGTTAGGATGCAGCTGGTCAGTCACACTAGTTTCACAGTCATGAGCACTGAAGCCTAGGCAGTGAGCCCTGGGATACCTTTAGCAGCAAACTCATCCCACAGCTATTTGGAGTGTCTCATACATGGCTATGTAGAGCACAGTGCATGCTTTGCTCTCCCAGTTCCTTCAGCTGCTTGTTGAGTTGCAGTCCGATCCCACTGCTCCTGTTTGATTTGAACTCCTTGAATGATCTTTGCTTCCGTATTTAACTTGCAAGCACTTTCAGGTGATCATCTAGGGCTTCCACACACACTTTTTGAGCTTTTGGAGCACTATTTCCTGATGTGTATTTTGTTTATTCCTTCCAGCTCGCTGACTGATGCTGTACTCCAAACAGACATAGTCACTGGCTAATGCTTGTGTGAGGACAAGTGTTCCATGGACACTGGATACAAAACACATGCTGAGAAAGAGATCTGGGAATACTTGATACTTAAAGTAGTAAAACTTTCCTTCCAAACTGACTCCTCCTGGTCATTGGCTACAGACTAACCCATCACTGCTGGAAAGAGGAGAAGGATAGCTTCTGAAAAGGAGTTTTAACGTACACCTCCGGTACTCAGTAGGACTGGCATGCATGCTCTCTGCTCTCTGCCCTGAGGTATTGTATTGCAGCCCCTGCTGCCTGCCCTGAAGGTTAGGAGGACTTAAGTGACTGTCTTGTTGCTGGTGGTAGTTGTCCAAGACACTTCTTGGGCAGCAGCAATGAAGGACAGGCACTGCAAACTGCTTGTCCCAAGTGTACTTTGCTCCCCAGATAAGTTCTGTGAGTATATCCTGTGGTGCCCAGCCCTCTTGTAGAACTGTGTGTGCTGGCTAGAACCATCTCTATGGTCAGTAGGCAGTTCTTCCCCTCCCCGGTCATCATAAATGCCCAGGAGGAAAGCTGAAGTGCCAGGCAGTACTGTACCCAGCAGTGGAGACTTGAGAATGTCCCACTGTGTTTTTGTTCCTGTTTTTTTTCCTGCAGTGGGCAGTGCCTGCTAATAGCTCCTAATGTGACTCCAGGCCTGCCTTTGGCTACCTGCCTGCTCTAGTTCCCTGTAACACTGCAAAGCAGTTACGCTGCTGCTTCTCCTGACAGTTTTTTCCCTGATGTTTTATCCTTGTCACAACACAGATGATTCTGTGCTGTTGTACGTACTAACATCAGATTATCATGAGTACTTTTCAATTAAGAAGACTACTAACTTCATTAAAGTGTCTTTTCCCTCTAGCCTCAGCCTGTTCAACACTTCTATTGTATGTTGCCTGTGTTGATTGGACAGAGAAAGTTGTGTGGCCTGTTTGGAAGAGAAGGGATAGGAAGTGCTGCATTCTTGCAGGTGATGCAACTTGCTTTCCACACAGCCACTTACTGTCACATGGCAGTGATGGCAGATAGGTTTAGGGTTAGACTGCTCATACGAGCCAGAAGTGTAAACACACTAATCTATCCCTGGTGGGGAGGAAGAAAACACTCATTCCTTTGGTATGTTTTAGTCCTGTATTTTAAACAACGACGTGGACTAAATCCAGATAAGAATATTCCATCAGTTCTCGTTTGCACTCCAAATTCAGAAGGAGAATCAATCATGAATTCAAAGTGTTCCTAGCAGAGAATGAGGAAAAGTATTCAGTGTTCTTCCATTTCTGTTCAGTGTTCTTCAGTTTCTACGTCTGAGCTTCAGAAAGGGTCTGAGAATCTAAGGGTCTAAGAAGGTTCTGAGAATCTGAATAGCTTTTGGAGGTGTCATGATCTGATAGAGCTTGAAATTCAGTTAGCTGAGTGAAGGAGTGGAGTTAGATTATTCATATTTCCTGTCAAGTGAGATAGTGTTTCTGTGTCTTAGATACCTACACTAGAATTATTTGACGTGTACTCACATAATGTGGAGGTTTAACCCCAGCAGATACCTAAGCACCACAGAGCTGTTTCCTTGTTTCCCCCACCCAGGGAATTGAGGGGGAGAATTGGAAGGGACAAGTGAGAACTTGTGGGTTGAGGTAAAGACAGTTGAAAAATGAAACAGAAAAACAAATCAAAATCAAGTGTTAACAAGACATTTAAAACCCCACACTAAAACATTGCAGTCACATAACACTAACTCTGGCAAACCTCCCCCCCCACCCCTGCCCCAGCTTTTGCTGCTGAGCAGGATGTCATATGGTCTGGGATAATCCTTTGGTCAGTTTGGGTCAATGGTCCCATCTGTGCCACCTCCCAGCCCACCCCTAGCTGAGACATTGGGTTGCTAAGCAGTCCAAACCACCCTACCAGCTGCTGTGGAGAAAAGTAACTCTGTCCCAGCCAAAACAGTACACGTAGCTGAAAGCTTCCAGTGTAAGTGTGTGAATGTAAACACCTGCAGGTAGGTCACTTTGGCAGATACAAGGGCTGCAAAGGTACCAGGAAGGCACTTGGAGGACAAAGTGGGAAGTTTGCTCTGAGTTTAACTGTAAAATCCTCAAGCCCACAGAAGTTTGGATCCCAAAACACAGAAAGAGGGAAAATAGAGTACAAAATGGGTTTAGACTGAACTGGAAAAATAACCACATGTAAACAAGGTCTGGGAAGAAGCAGAGAGTATTTAATCAGTGGAGGAAATGTCTTCTGAGGCTAAGCAGCATAGTGAGGAAACACAAACTGATTAATCAAGCCGAGAGAGATTTGCTGATTAAAGCCAAAAAAGCAAAAGCCTCTTCAGCCACGTAAATGAAAAAGCCTAAGGAAGGAAGCTAGATACTTACCCAGAAAATGAAGCAGAAGTCAGAGGTTATCTAGTCAAGACCCCAAGCTAGGGAAGACTGCCCCTGTCTTTCCATAAGGATAGCTGTGCTCCTAAGGGAAGGAGGAAGGTGCTTGGCAGTGAGTTGCAAAAATGAAGTCTGTGTATGATGCCTCATGACTTTGTCATTTCTTCAGGAGCAAGGTGCACAAAGCTGCCACAGAAACAAGTAAATGTGTTACCTTGAATGCTAAATTAATGAAACTTAATGAATGAAACTCCCTGAGCAGGAGAGAGGATTTTGTTTTGCCCTTTCTTCTTAAGGTAGCTGTCTTTAAACTGTTCATCAGCAGATTCAAGGAGCAACATTGCTCAGGAGTAAGCTTTCCTTGTAGGGAAGGAGCAGAAGCTCATTTAGCCTTGTGGATTTTCAGGAGTTTTGGCTGGGGCAGTGTCTCACATCAGAGTGCAGGGACACAGACTGGATCAAGGTTTGCGTCGTGCAGTGCATGTCACATTGGAAAGCACCAAAATAAATAATTCTACCCACAGAAATATTGATATGGGTAAGAAGAAAGTACAAAACGCAGTCTGATGTGTTAATCCTTCAGCATTCCTACTTAAATCTTCAGTTCTTCTGGTTCTGGGTCAGATTGGGTCTCATTGGGAACTGTAGTGGTAGGACAAGGGCAACATCTTCAAACTGAAAGGTTTAGGTTTAGATGTTAGGAAGAAGTTTTTCCCTGTGAGGGTGGTGACACACTGGCACAGGTTGCCCAGGGAGGTAATAGATGCTCCATCCCTGGAAGTGTTCCAGGCCAGGTTGGATGGGGCTTGGGAGTGACCTGTGCTAGTGGAAGATGTCCCTGCTCATGGCAGGGGAGTTGGAACGAGGTGATCTTCATGGTCCCTTCCAACCCAAACTGTTCTATGACTCTTTAATTGGCACTTCTGCTCATCTGTAATGCAACTTTTGGGTTGTGGCCCGAGTCACCCAGCTGGGGCTGTGTTCCACCAGAAGGGTGAGTGGGACCCTGACAAGTTCTACTCTAGGTGTGAAAGGCCAGTGAGGTCATCAATGCTTCCCTTCCTGGGGTGTTACTACAGGAGGGATTATATCAGACCAAAGCACATATCAGAAGTGTGGACACTTTAAAAGATAATTGGGTATTGTCAAGGATAATTAGGAATTTGTAGAGCCCCTCAAAGTCAAGTCACATTTGCTCCATGTAGCCAAAAAGAGATGGGGGAGAGATGTCATATGCTGAAAATGTGCTAGCAATCTAGACCCTGGGCTGCTCTCAGAGGCTTCTTGGGAAAAACTCTGTTACTTTGCTTTTCCTCCTTGGTCACATCCATTCCAGTTGTTGAATCAAACCAGAACTGTTCTGAGGATCACCTGGAGTACTTCTTTCTTCCTCTGCATGTGTGAGTTTGGGTATGTTGAAAGATAAGTAAACTTAAAAGCTATTTTTTCAGTGGGTTCTAATTCTTTTCCCTCATAATCCAGAATTTCTTAGTAGAGCTAGGAGAGTATTTCAGAAACTCAGTGTAAATAGATTTAGCCCCTTAGGAGAATTTCAGAGGAAGATGATAGTCCTGATGACTGAAATTTCGGTGCTGTAATTAAAAGCAGTGTTATCAAAACCCAAATCTGTGTGTTCTGGCATTTTCAACAACAATTTCTCAGTTCCTTAGCTTTAGGCACAGACTTTTCTGGGCCAGTGGTTGCGAACAGCCCTTCCCAAGACATATATTCTCTTCTGAGGTACTCATCTCTGCCTGGTTGGTGATGGGAGTTGTTAGCTGCTGTGGGTTTAGCTCATTCTTGCAGTGCAGTGCTGCGGAGTCCTCTGCAAAGGTCTTTGCTCATCCCTTTGGTGTTTCCCCACAGCAGTGATCAATAATTCAGCTCTCTAGATCCTTCCAGCACATCACTGTGGGCAGTGTGCTAGGTGTGTGGGGCTGGTAGAGGTCATGGTCATCTCTCTCACATGCTTGGCTGGTTGGGCTAACTTGCCATAAGCTGAACTTTATATCGAGTGATGATCTTTGGAGTTAGGGCTGGGCTTGTAAATACTAATACTGAGCCAAAGAGGCAAATTGCTTTCTTTTCTGTGCTTCTACCTCTTTAACAAAAGGCAGAATGAGGGGGGGAAACCATCACAGAATGATGGATCAAAGGCAGCTTCCATGATTGGAAAATTGATCACACTACGAAGAGGATTTTCTGGGATAAATTAGTGTCAAATTAATTTCTAGGTATGCTAGTTAATCAAATTGTGTCCTCTGTTAGACTTCTCTGTCTTCCTGTTACTTGAAGAGGAGTTATAAATAGAGGTTACATAAACTGCCCTGGAGAGCAGTCTTCTATCCATCAGCTGCAGGCAGCCACTCTGGAGAGGGGCTGTGTGGCTCTTGCTAATTGCTGAGGACTCTGAGGAATTTGCTGCTCTTGTCTGTCTCAAAACTCTGTCATTCTCAGCAATTTTCCACAGTTTATAAGAAAGCAAACTTTGTTATCGTTATCATTCCCTGCTTGGTGTGCTATGCAGTTTACTCTGGGGCTGAATATATGTCTTAGGCATTGGTAAATTGGCTTACTCCCAGTGAGTTTGTAACTCATTGTCTAAATATTCTGTCCTGAAATAAAATTGGCAAGTAGAAAACTGAGAGCAGAACCCAAAAATTCCTTTTCAAGTTGTATTTACATGGTCTAAAAGATGGGGTTAAATTTCTCATTGGCTTGGGAGGCAATTTAAAGTACTTGGTGCCTTCTGCCTATCAAGGTGATAGTATGATCATGTTCCAAGTGGGCTGACATTTCAGACAGGGATGAAGTTTAACCAGTGCTGTGGAGTTAGGCATGGAAAGTGCTGCGTGTGAGGACTGGTGAGTCAGCAGAGGTGCTGTGTTCACTTAATAGCTAATTGGTATTGTAATGGAAGGAACAGGGAAGCAAAAATGAGGTACATACAGTCAGAGCATGTTTGATCCCCGTGGAGCAGAGCAGTGAAGTCCATCAAAAGCTTGGAGGGAAAGAAGGAGGATGGGGAAGGAAGCAAAAGAGCCCCTTACTATTCACTGGAAGCATTGAGGACTGTGAGATTAAATCACACAACAAACCAGTAACAACACCTACTATTTCAAGGCAGCATTTCATTACAGATTATTCTCTGTGGTTCTTAACACTGATGGTTTGTTGCAAGCACTGAATTTCCTCTGCAGCCTGTAGATGATGGTGTGTGTAATTTACCCCTTGTACTGGTAAAGCTACTGTAGATTCTCCCTGTTACCTGTGAAGAGAGTTGGGAGGGAGGAGCTGAAAATCAGTACACTACTCCCAGTATTACAGGGAGGAAGAAATGATGGGATGTGCTGGTTAATAGTCATGGAATGTGAATGGCCAAAGAAAATCAGAAAGGAGAGGTATATAGGATGTGAGTCAATGTGTATGTCTTGGGATAGACCTGCTCTGTGAGTGCTTCTGCTACAGGTGAGTGGTGCTTCCATACTGCTTACCTGCTGGCTGAGGGGCAGCACAGGACTGCCTGGGTGTGCCAGACGTGTCAGTCCCACACACTCAGCTGTGCTGCTGCTGGGTCCAGGGGGGCTGGCTCAGCCCAGCATCATGGGAACCCAAGGCACTGGGGAGTGAAGGTGCTGAAGCCACTTGTTACAGGGGTACACGTTGTGGGGGTTAGCTGAATATCACTGCTAACTGGATACAGCTTACCTTGTGAGTTAAATGCCCTTAGATTGTTTCTATACCTAACATTTCTACCTATGCCTTATGTACACATCTGCCTACTGCAGCCTCGAAAGCAATGATAAAGTCCCTGATGTATTTGCTGGCTAATTATGTGCTTTTCTCTATGTGCTTTCTTAATTTGAGTGAGTAATGTAATGATGAGACTCTGATTCTGAAGAAAGATTATGCTTGACAAAATGCAGTTTGTCTTTGCAGGATTATGTTGGTGAAACTCCAATTCATAAAGCAGCACGGTCTGGTAGTATGGATTCCATAAGTGCCCTTGTGGCTCATGGGGCGCAAATAGAGTAAGTGAGGTATTTTTTCTTGGTGTTGATTGTTGTGTGTTTGACTAACATAGAGCAGTAAACATCAGTACTAATTCCAGAAAGCAAATCCAAAGCAGCAGGCACATGGTTAAAAGTCAGCTAGACATGTTCAGCTGTAATGAAGCCCAAGATGTTTTGCATGTCTAGTCCTAAAGTTGACTTCCCTTAATTGACACCAGTGTGCTACATCAGCATTGCATTCCTACCTGATATGTTAAAGTATTTATTACCCTTCTGTCAGATGTGCACTTTATTTGAGCAATACTTGTGTCTTGCAACAAATTGACACTTTGCACTGGTGACTAAATGTAGAAAACAATGCAAAAGCAACACCCTGTGCAAGAGAGCAACTCACACACTCTCCAGTTAGCTTAAATGCTGTTTGTTAGTATATTGTGTATTGCCCTGTTAACTTTTTTCTTTGAAGGTTTATGTACTGCAAAAACATTCAGAAAAGCTCACAAAGTTTTGAAACTTACAGCATGGACAAAATGGATGCAGTTTTCACCTAGAAATGTTGAGTATAAGCTCTATGGCTTATAATAATGTCAATACTTTAGCAATTTGTTTTAAGTAGAACTAGCTTAATTATCTTAAATGGTAACTAGTTACTGTATTTTAACCTACAGTATGAAATTTTGAAGTTGTAAGTGAAATAAGAATCATGTAGTTCATTTCTTGTTTTACCCTTTGGTTTCCATCTTACCGTTTTTGTAATGTTGCCCTGATAAATCTGCCATAAAATTTAACTCTCTTAGTGCTGTCATAGAGTGCTCAGGATATAAACTGCCCTTTAAGTTAATAGGAGTGAACAAATTGTCTTTGCTTCATGGAAAAAGGAGTAACTTACCCAGCTGGCTCAGTTACTGACAAGCTCGTGAAATCAGCCTTAAATGTGTAAATTTCCATTTTGCACTCACTTTAAGATATCTTAAGGTACACTTGGATTTAAATTTACTGTGGAATTGAGCAAACCTTAATTATCATCATCAATTAGTATGTGATCTTGTGGGTTGTACAAAGCAGCCAGGCAAAGGAGAAGTTACAGAGCTGCACGGACAAGGAGAAATGAGTGAGTTAGGAGTCTGCTGTGAGGTGATACCTCCATAGGGCTCAGAATCAGTTGCTGAGGAAGTGAGGTTTGGGATGTGGCTGCAACTTTAACTTGCTGAACCAAAATCCTGCTTTTCAAACATTCCGTTTGTAAGCCCTGAGCAGAACATCTCTGCAAATCCTTCCCTGGACCAAAGCTATTTGCAGTAGGACTAGTGTGGGTTTATAGCAGTAGAGAGCAGGAAAAAATCTGGATTCTCAGTTTTCTAGCTTTAAATTCCATCTGTGTTTCAGTAGACCAGTCACAAGTTTTGTAGGTAATTAAACACCAGATCCTACCAGATGGTAAAATCAGGATGCAAATGGAATAGGTTTGTGGAGCAACCCATGTGAGTCATTTGGAGGAGAGTTTGGCCCTGTCCCCTGAGAGCAGCTGTTGGCTGAGAGGGATGAGGACTTCTCCCTCAGAATTCAGTGTCCAGTTGTTCAATCAGGCCAAATCCATGTATGTGCCTTTGGCATTGGCTAATTTTGGGTCACCTGGGTTTGAAAACTGGCCCCACTTTAGTTAATGGTTATGCTGATTTTTGTGATACCTTTAAAATGTAGATGCTCTGAAAGTTTTGCCTCTTATTTTATGGCTTAAGTTAGAAGAAAAAGGATTTTATCCATATATTTGGGCCCTAATTTGTATCTGTTAATTGAAATGATAATTGACTATCTAAAACCAAGGCAAGAGTTTCATGAAATACAGAGCTAAGCACTAACTAGACCTTAAAGTGCTGATCTGTATTGATGATGAATATGTCTTTGGTTGGGTTTACTGGGATTAGATATTGTAATCCATCTTTTTCTATAGCCAACTAGTTACGCTCTCAAAATAGTTCCATGAAGATGCAGAGAACATCCCTTGTGACTGCAAACAGCCAAATACACTACTCAGACATGATATTTACATGACCATCCCTAGTATTTTATGGCACGTAGACCAGGGATGCTAAGACTTCACTATCACACAAACACTAGTGATCAGTAGAGTAATCTTGCAAGAAGTGTGTTTCTTACTCATGAGCAATCATTGACATGCTGCTGTTAAAATGAAGCAACTTGGACTAGTGTAATCTTGTCAGTGTTTGCCACTTTTCTGCGTGATTCACTCCTTTGGTTATATTGGAAGCCAAAGCACATTGACCATAGTCCAGTCAAGGATCAAAGTAAGAATTTGAGTTTGAATAAAATGGCCTCATCTGAATTGTTCTAGTTCACTTGATTTCAGGCTTGCTAGTGTATTGCTTTTACAGAGAAATACAGTGTGTTGCAGTCTCTGAACTTCATTAAGTTGTTGCATTGTTTTCCTAATTGATGAGAGAGAATTTGGGTCTCTATTCCTGTGTAAATTTTTAATAATATTAAAAGCTAATAACTGTACCCTAGTGAAAATATTTTGATTTTTTTTGTGGTATTTACCTTCTCATTTTAGCCGAAGCATATTCTGTGCACAGTATGTCCTACAGCCATAAAAATGGTTGCTCCACTAACTATGGTATTCATGGACCTTTGAAGAGGGGGAAGCAGGTGGTCACAATGTCCTCATATGAGTGAAAAGGTTTGCTGTGTAACTGACTTTTTAATGTGGGTAGTACCTTTTAAAGTATCCATAATTCCTG
>NW_008651096.1:17951-20703 GCF_000695815.1 Acanthisitta chloris
GCTCAATCTATGTGTGCTTAACTGTGTATTATTTATCATGGTGACAAACAAGTGTCCACAGTTCTTGGTGGAGGAAAAGCCTTCTTGGTGCCATGTTTTGTTTTGCTCCTTTGTGCTAACAAATGCTGTGTGTTAATGTAGTTACAGATTGCAGCACAGCGTGGAGGAAGCACCAATTCAGCTACAAACACAGGACAATGAACCCAAAAAAGCAGCAGCAGATGCAGGTGTTAATTACCCTGATTTGAAGTTCCTTCGTGCCCATGCAGTTCATCTGTGCATTGTGTCCACTTACCTCTGAACAGAGCTTCTTCTGCCACTGTCTTTTAAGCAGCTGTGTATTCCTTAGTGTCTTGACTCAGAGCTAAGAGCAGAGTTTGGCATCCTGAATTGCCCTGGGATGGAGAGGTGTGAGCTGTGGGATGGGCCCTGGTTCAGTGTGCACCCATCCAGCTTATCCCAAGGCCTCGCTTGCTTCAGAGTTCAGTTGCTCAAGGATACTATCCTAGGAAAGCTTTTTCTCTGCCTGCCAGAAATGCTGAGGTTTTGGGGAGCTTTGGTTTGTAAGCCACGATGGACCTCAAAGAGATATTCTCCTTCCTAGTTTCTTACTCCCTGGTCTCTAGTTTTGAGGAGCAGAACTGACATGCTGGGATAAATATACCAGCACATCTGTTTCTGGCAGATGATGGATTCACACTGTGATGCTGATCTGGATTTTGCAGCCACTTTCTCATTAAAGCTGTCTGGCACTCATTTGAACGTGTAACTTCACTCCTCCTGCAAGGCCAGAAGTGTCCTATTGCTGGTATTTTTTCAGCAGAAACTTCACTCTCATTCTTTGCCAGTGACTTAATTTTACTACTTCTTTGCAGATTTCTGTGGCACAGGCTGCATTGTATTGTCTAAAAAGGCATAATTAATTCCTTTTTCCTTCTTCACAACTGCTCTCCACCCTCCACAGCAGAAATCTGTGTTTTCCAGTGCTGCTGGTCTAGCCCTTTGTGAAATTCTTGCACTGCATTTCTCTCTGAAGTCACATTTTAACTGTGACCACTCTTGTGCTATCTCAGGTTTTGTTCTCCTCATTTGGCATTTCTTGGCTTTCTGCAAGCCAGTCACCTCTAGTGAGGTGAAAAGAGCAGTGATGTGTGGGTTCCATGGTGACATTCCTTGGGAGGTAAACCTTTTCAGCCTGGAGGGGAAGCTTACACAGCCTGTGCTCTTGGAGGGTCTCAGGGTTCACACATCTCCTGCATTAGTTTCTGGATTTCTTCTTGATTTCCTAAGCCCTTAGCAGACACCTGCAGGTTTTAATGTGTGTTTGTTTTTCTTGCCTAACTAACTTAACTCCCAAGCTTCTAGTGCTGAACTGCAGTCCATCTCTGCATGGATTCAGTGTAGAAGGACCAGCATCCTACTTTCCTCCAGTCATTAACCTCATCTTGAGAGTAACACTCCAGGTTCTTACTGATCCTTTCTCTAAGCACAGGACGTGGGTGTTTTTTCAACCGAGTGGTTCTTGGCTGTTAATTAGTGTACTGATGCTCATAGAATCTGTTTGGTGCTTTTCAAACTCAGACCACTTCATCCACAATCCTTTTTGTGAACCTCATTGCCTGCTGTCCAGGTAGGAGTTAAACTGCTGGATCCATCACTGCTGGTGCTTTAGACAGTGCTGTGTAGTTGAGTGGAAAAGAAGTGGCTGTTTAATTGTATGTCACAAGCATTTTAAGAGCTGTCACTGCAGTGTTCCTGCAGGGTGAGGGATGCAGGTGCTGGAATTTGTTCTTCCTCTCCCACTTCATGTAAATTCTTACAGAAAGGTAAATTCAAATTGGCATGTTTGTTTTTGTAGTGAAACAATGTCCTGCAAAAAATGACATAAAGCTTGCTAATTTATTCCATGTTTGGTTTGCTGTTTGATTGCCATGGTTGTGGAAGAACTTCAGGTGGTTTGTAGGAGCTTGTCACCATGAGAAGAGACCAGTAGAGACCATTTTGGTCTCTCCTGCAATGGCTGCAGGGAGAGGACTAGAGGGAAGTGGTCATGAGCTGAGTCAGGGCAGAGTCAGATTGGATGTGAGGAGAAATGTTCTCCCTGTGAGGGTGTTGAGGCACTGGGATATTGCCCAGGGAGGTGGTGGAGTCACCATCCCTGGAGGTGTTGAAGAGGTGTCTGGATGTGGCACTGGAGGATCAGGTTCAGGGGTTCCAGCAGTGACAGGTTAATGGTTGGACTCGATGATCTTAGAGGTCTCCTCCAACCTTCATCATCTTGATGGTTCTGTGGAGTAAGGCAGCAGTTTGGATTCAGTCTCAGGAGAAGATCTGGCAATACTAAAGCAGAACGTGCAGGGGTAAGTGATAAAAATTGAGGGAGGCTCAGTCTTAGAGTGTGGAAAAGGGTAATGCTGAGTTCCACAGCTGTTCCAAGTCATTGCAGGAAGCTGAGGCAAACTCTGACCACAGAATTCCTGTTCAGTCTGAAAGCAGCTTACTCTTAGTGGGGGTGGAATACTGACAGTGGTTACTGACATCAGTGCAGAAATAGGGGAGGATATGAGAGGTTGTACTGTGCATGAATGAATTAAAATCCATCATTAGAGCTATGATATTTTATGACCTTTCTGGAACATAAGGAGGAGGTTCACAAGATACATGTCAACTCGACAGGGTAGCTTATTCATTGGTGACAAGCCTTAGAGCACTGGTTGCTTGGCTTTTCGTCAGCCCAGAAGAGCTGGGGAAA
>NW_008651096.1:20713-31748 GCF_000695815.1 Acanthisitta chloris
GTGAAGGCAGCTCAGATTTCTGACAGGAATGTTTGGCTTTTTGTGGTGAGTGATCTGCCTGCACTTAAGACACTGTGCTCACGTTCACTGTGCAGTTTCCCTTCAGAAAGACTAGTGACTTTTTTCCCGTAAGGTGAAGTGTTCTGTTGCTATTCTGGCAGCAGAAACCAGTGCACAGTTAAGTCAGGTGTTGAAACCAAGAACCCCAAGTGCTAGGAAGTGGAACTTGGCCAGAGCACAGGTTACACACTGTGAGACAAACAAGGGTGCAGTATATTCCTGAGTGTGTTGGTTCCTATGGTCAGCCCAGGTGGTGGTGGTGGCTCTGATCTGTGCAGGTGCTGTGCTTCAGCTGTTGGCACTTTTTGCCTGGATGTGATGTTAGTTGCTCCACATTTACTCTAACTTGCTGTGCTGATTTAGGATTTGTTTGCTGATCTAGTTTGTGGCTTTTCAGTCAAGCTCTTCTAGTCTGTGTTTCAAGGTGTATCTCGTGGCATGGAGACTTAACACACCCTGGAGGAGCTTCATCAGCTGCAGCTTGTGCTTCTGGACCATTCTGTTCTGCTTGCTGCAGCTCATAGCTGAGAGATGGATTTTCTTCTAAATAGAGAGAAATTGTAAATTGGAAAAACTTTTTCATGGAGCTCATTTAAAGTGGTTTTATGCTCTTCAGCAGGTTCTTAATCCAGATCTTCTGGAGTGAGTCAGGACATCTTTTGCTTGAGTAAGGGCATCAAGGTATTTTTATCACAAAAAAAAAGTCTGCCTCTCTAATACAGGGAAAGTAATTAATCCATTTAATACCTTCAGTCCTTTCGTTCTTGATTTTTTTCCCCCCCTTTGGCACAAAAGTACTTTAAAATTAATTTACATCTTTTCTCCAGTTTTATTCCCAAGCTCTTCCTGTCCATGCATTTTGTACTAAAGGGCTTGAACTTTCTTCCCTGTGTGGCACATCTGAGAGAATCTTTCTTTCTTCATGCCCAGTTCTAAGCTATCACTGGGTTTCATTTCAGGTGGTATGTTGAGGAGAAGTAACATCATTTTATTTGCTGCTGGAGAGAGGCATCTTGGCAGAGTCTGTGTTGCAAGGTTGTTTTGTCTTCTCAAGTCAGTTGGCAGTGAACCTTCCCTCAGGAGTTTTCCATGACACTTTCTTCATGGTAAGCAACTTTAGCTGCAGTTCTGTCTCTAGAAACAGGAGAGCAGCAGCAATGATAGTTCCCATTTGCATGGAAATGTCTCTGTCAGGAACTCTGAGATTCCCTTGGGATTTCGAGTGGCTGCAGGACTAGAAAGATGCTTATTTGGAATTCCATTTTTGCCACTGATCTAGGAAATATTTATGTTCGTTTTAATAGAAAGGTCTTTTCTGTTACGCTGTATTGCAATCAAGAGTCAGATAGGTTGGAAAGGACCACAGTGGTCATCTGGTCCAACCTCCCTGCTCCAGCAGGGCCACCCTAGAGCACATGGCTCAGGGTTGTGTCCAGATGGGTCTGGAATATCTCCAGTGAGGGCGAATCTACGACCTCTCTGGGCAATCTGTTCAGTGACTGCACAGGAAAGAAGTTCTTCCTCATGTTCAGGTGGAACTTCCTGGGCATCAGTTTTTGCTGTTTCCTCTTATTTTCTTGGTTTACCCCCACTGAGCAGAGTCTGATCATCCTCTTGGCACTTCCCGTTCATGGAGCTGAATCCATTCCTGAGGTCCCTCCGAGTGTCTCTTCTCAAGGCTGAACAGCCACAACTCTCTCAGCCTTTCTCCATCACTGAGGTGCTCCAGTCCCTTCAGCATCTTTGCCACAGAGCTGCTCTCCAACAGGTCAGGACCTGCACTTGCCCTGGTCAAATCTCAGTTGGTTCTGCTCTGCCCATCCCTCCAGCCTGTTGAGGTCTCTCTGAAGGGCAGCACAGCCCTCTGAGCTATCACCACTGCTCCAATCAGACAGTTTGAAGAGTTACTATCGTCTTTCCTACCTTCCTTTTGTGAGTTGTGTTTAGGAATCCCTTCTTAGGTAATTGGTTCTGAAGCTAAAAACGTTGTTGATGCTGATACCAGGCCAGGACAGATAGGTCTGTATTGTTCAGGCAGAAATTTGCTTGGAAATGTCAGTACATCTTTATAACACAGATGTTCACTGAAAAGCAGTGTCCTGTTTGAAGTCTCTGTGAAAGCAAATAAATTGGAATACAGACTCAGCAATAAATCACCTGATGGTGATGCTTGTAGTGATTCTACCACTGCCTCCCGTGGTTAATGACTTCTCTCTTCTGCCAGCATTTCCCACCCAGAGTTGGAGTATCTAGGAGCTATTTTCAGCTGCAGAATTCCTAGTGAACCTTGATTGTTATGTGGCAGAAGTGGCTTCACAAAGAACCTCCTCCTGTCCCCTCTGCTCACCTTGCTACAGTTTTGGAGGATGCTCATAGAAACTCTGTTTGCAAAAGTCCCAAACCATCTCAGCTGCCAAATGCTTTGTTGTGAAATAAAAACTTGGCACCAACTTGTGCTTTTGTAGCTGCCCAGTATGTAATTCTGGCATGAACATTTGTAGCTGTCCCCAGCAGTGACAACACATCTGTTTAGTTAACAGTAATTTTCTCTCGGTATCTGAACAAAAAAAAAAAAGAGTTTGAAACTATTTCCTAACCTCTGTATTTGGACACCAAAGGGTTAAAACACTTAAAGTTTAGTATCTTAAAATCATTTTGCTGTAGAAATTTTAGCCTAGTTTACTGCTGTTTATGTAGGAAACGGGTTTTTTTTCTCACTGTGGGCGTTTTTAGTGTTCTGATCTTTATTTTTCTCTTTCTTCTTTACGTTTTGTTTTAATCCTTGTATCTGCTAATTTTTTTTGTATAGGAATAGCTACTAATTCTTTTGAGATACAACCTACTAAATTTAAAGTACTTGAAGCCATGAGTTGACCGGTAATTTTAATCCATTCTATATCCATTGCAGTGAAGAGCTTGACAAATTGGGTTCAGGGTGAACGTAATAAATTGCTTTTAAAGGCATAAAAGGCTTTAGTATCTTGTTGTTAAGGTGGTCACATGCTAATGGCTTTACCTAGTGATACTGTGCTACAGCACTTTGTGTATGTTAATGTACTTTTAAGCTTAATGTTGCCTGCAAATATGTGATCCCTTATGCTATAAGTTTCCTGTTTATGCACCATTGCCCGTTTTGAATCAAAGAGAAGATTCTGAAACTGTAAAAACTACACGTGTCGATGTTTTCCAGCTACGTAATTCGAATTGACTTGATTTTTTCAAGTAATCCTAGAAAGGGGGAGCATTCCATATAGAAACTGCTGAAACTGCCACAGGTGCTTCTCCGAAAACCTTACAGTTGTGGCATTGAATGTTCAGTATCGCTTCCTTTCTGCACACAAGGCATACTGTTGAGGTATTTGTTGCGGTGATTGGTTTTAACGCTAATCTAGGAATTCAGATATAGAATCTATAGATTTGCATGCTTTGCTTACCCTAATTTACAGTTATCTACAGTTGTTTTTTTATTTATTTTTTTTATTTGTAAACTAACAAAGTAGCTAAGTCGAGATCAGTAATTTTTAACAGCTGTTACATTGATGTACGGAAACTGTGGTTTATTTTCTTTCGATTGTCGCATGGCATTAACCAAAGCACAGAAAAGCTGGAGGTGCTGTAATCACTATCTCAAATTAAACATTCAGAAGGGGTTTGTTTGGTTTGGTTTTTGATTATTTTTTTTTTTTTACATATATCAATGTGGTTTTTGGTCCAAAAGATTGAATGTTGACTTTTTGTAGCAAAGGTTTGTTTCGGTTTTCAAGGTCTGTGACATTATAAGTGGAAGGCACAGTCTCTCAATATATTCCTTGAAGACAAATAGGAAGCTGCTTGGGGTTTTTTCCACCACTGAGGATGAAAAATGAACAGCTGAAACCACTTAGAAGCAATGTTTCCAACAGCAAATCCAATACAATTCAATGCAAGAAGCACAAGACTTCCTACAGATTCTTTTTATTCTTCCTACAGATCTCTCAAAGGGTAAATTTTGTGAGTTATCCTGAAGCAAATCTTGCACAAAGATACTCAGGTTTTAAACAGATCTTGGCTCAGAGTATTTCAAATGAATGTCTTGAAAACAGATAGGAAGCTGCTTGTCCTTTTTCCCACCACTGAGGATGAAAAATGAACAGCTGAGGCCACTGAGAGGCAATGGTTTTAGCAAATTCAGTATCATTGAGTGTGAGAAGCACAAGGTTTTGTTTTCTTTCTACAGATCTCTCAAAGGGTCAGTTTTCTGGGTTATCCTGAAGCAAATCTTGCTCAGAGTTACTCAGATTTAAACAGATCTTCACTTAGTCATAGTGGAAATGTCTTGATTACTCTTTGAGAGCTTTTTTCCCTCCCTTTACTGAACTTCTCAAAACAACAACTTGTGCTTGGATTGAAGTCATAAAAACATCCTCATAAGTAAAGCTAAGCTGGAAGTTATCTTCGTGTTCTGTACACCAACCCTGTGTGGTCAGATAACGCTTAGCTCTGTTGTTTTTACAGCGATTGAATTGCGCTCGCAGCCTTCAGTTTTCAGAGCATTCAGGAGGGAATCCCTAAACAATTCAGGAGGGAATCCCTAAACTTTCAGGAGGGAATGCCTAAACTTTTGGAAGGAAATCTCTAAGCATTTCAGGAGGGAATCTCTATAAACATTCAGGAGGGAATCTCTAAGTATTTCAGGAGGGAACCCCTAAACATTCAGGAGGGAACCCCTAAACTTTCAGAAAGGAATCCCTAAGTATTTCAGGAGGGAATCCCTGAACATTCTGAAGGGTATCCCTAAGCATTCAGGAGGGAATTCTAAACATTCAGAGAGGAATCCCCAAACATTGGGAAGGGAATCCCTAAGTATTTCAGGAGGGAATCCCTAAGCATTCAGGAGAGAATCCCTAACCCTGCTCCACCAGTGTCCCATGTGCAGCTGCCTTGGCTGGATCCCAGGACCCCCAGAGGAGCTGTGCCTGTGCAGTGGGAGGTCAGATGATGCCAAGCAGAGGATATTAATACAGAAATTCCTCTTCGTGCTGGAATCAGTAGGTTTGGAGACTGCCCATGGCCAGCACTTTATGGAAGAAGGAGAAGGTGTTACAGGACTGTTTTGAGCATTAGGTGTGTGAATAAAGGTGTGTGCAGAAGTCGGGAGGGTTCACCCAAAACATCAGTGCACACTGTGAGTTTATTTATGCAACACTTGTCACTGCAAAACAATTCAAGTGCATCTCAAGGAACTTCACAATCACCTACTTCTACTCATCCATATTCAACTTTCCTCATGGATTTTTCTCGATTTAGAATCACTTCTTAATACAAAAATGTATCTTTCCAGTTGCATTTGTCTGTCTTTTTCTTTGGAGTTAACATCTTGCCCTTTGAAGAAGCCAAGATGTCTTTGTTCCCAGCTCCTGGATTTTAGCCTACAAGAAGGCTAAGGGTAAACAATACTGTGCTTCAATATTCTGTTTCCAGTCGTAAGGATTACATGGAAACAGTGAATAAGCTGCAAAGCAAAAAACATGCTGCCAAGTGAAAGAAGTCTAACAGGACTCAGTTGTTTCTCAGATGCTTGAGCTGCTTTGGAAAGGATGCAAGGTATGTGTTTTCCAAACAGAGTGGATTGACTTTCCGGTGACACCAAAGCTGCACTTAGCCCTGGGCTGTGTTAAGTAAGGAATTTCTCTCCTGTTTGTCAGTTCAAGCCTTCAGTTACGTTCCTGTCTGGAGGAGGTGCCATAAAGGGAGTGATGTTTTCAGTGTCCTTTCTGCAGCTTTTCCTCCTGTTCCTGGAGCTGGACTGACTTCAGGTGTGTCTTCAACAACTGGAGAGAATGGGAATTAACTGGTTTGGATCCCAGCTGCCCACTTTGACAGTCACTAGGCCAGGCTTAGACAACACTCCCCCAGGTGAATGAATCCTGTTTAGCAAAGGCTGGTTAATCATAAGCCTCATGGAATTTTTCAAGGCTTACTCTGATTTCCTTACTTATGACTCTTCCATCCTTCCACACCTTCCTTGCTTCTTCCTTCTTGAGATCATCTTTGAAACATGCAGTCTACATAGTTTGCTGTTTGTCCTGTTTCAGCTGGACGGCCTCACTTAGAGAGAAACCTGGGAAAGAAACAAGCTGGTGCTCAAGTTTGGCATTTTGTCAGAGGGGAAAAAGCCAAGAACAACAACAAACCCTATAAACCAAAATGTGAAACCTGCAAGAAGTTTCCATACTGATTTTGAATCCTGAGCCAATGCAGTTACAGAAATAGAGTTGTCATGTTTGCTGCATGCTTAGCAGTGACAAAAGGAACAGCTTGCCTGAAGATTGAATGCCAAGCAGTGTGTTCTGAGCTGTTTTGGAAGCTGTTCAGCCATTTCAAGGCGTTCAGGGTAAAAGATCAAAGCTAGTACTGAAGGGATTTGTAACTGACTAAAAATGAGGAGGATGGGTGGAACAGAAGATTCTATTCCAAGGGACATGACATTTGAGGTAGTTCTGTCCATCTTCTCCAGTGGTTTACATTTTTTCCACTGTTTTTCCTTCACAGCCCAAGTCTCAAAGTTACTTTTCAGTTACAGTACCCTTTCCCTCTCCTTTAAGAGAAGTGAAGTCTCTTTCAAGGAACACCTAATAACTGAAATAGCTGAAAATTTACATGAATATAGTGAATATAGAGTTTTCTGTTTCTTGATATTTTTGACCATGCAGTCCGTGTCATGTGTAGTCTACTATAGCTGAATCATTCTTCAGTTGTTCTTCCTCCTTTTCACTTGATAGGTAATTCACAGGTAACTGCAGTACATAACTGGGTGTTCAGGCCCTGGAGTATTGCTCAGGGTGGAGTCACCATCCCTGAAAGTGTTGAAGAGGCATCTGGATCTGGCACTGGAGGATCTGGTTTAGGGTTTAGTGGTTCCAGCAGTGACAGGTTAAAGGTTGGACTGGATGATTTTAGAGGTCTCCTCCAACCTTGGTCGTTCTACAAGCCAGGGCTGACACAGGGCTAGAATATAAGAGGTTGAACTCTGAGTCTTCCATGTGGTTGGGACAGTGAACCATTTCCATTTTCATCCCTATAATCTAGTCTGTTTACAGGAATGACACTTACATTCTTAGCTCTTGGCTAAGCTGAGGGAGCTGCTTCATTTTCAGACACTGGCAGCATTTGAGGTCGACCACACACTGCAGAGTTAGTAATAGGTGTGTTCCCAGTTCCCTGGAACTGCTGCTGGAGCAGAGTGGCTCTGCTCCCAGGTCCTGGTTAGTGCTTCCAACGAATGTTCTAGGAGATGTCTTAGCTTTGTAAATCTTTCAGGTACTTCAGGGTCTGTGCAAGGACTGTAGCACGCTCTGTTTTTCTGTTGGCACTCAGACTCCTTCCAGTGACAGCAAAACTTCTAAGTCATTTTGGAAATCCATAAAACTATTCCAGTCTGGCAAAACTATGATAACTTGGTAAGAGCTTTTTCTGTCCTACTTTTTTCCTAGTTGAGTTAGCCATTTTTTCTTGGATTACTTCCATTGCTTTATGATAGACTAATACAGCACAGTTAGCTCTCACTGCCCTTTGTGTTCCTAGTGACAGATCTTTCCTTCTAAAGAAGGCTAGAAAAATCAGCTAAAGAAGTATGTCTTTTGTCTTTTTAGCCTGTTTTTCTGCAAAACTCATCAATTTTCTCTTTCCCATTAATACAGAACCATCAAGGTTGGAGGAGACCTCTAAGATCATCGAGTCCAACCATTAACCTGTCACTGCTGGAGCCCCTAAACCCTAAACCAGATCTGCCAGTGCCACATCCAGATGCCTCTTCAACACCTCCAGGGATGGTGACTCCACCACCTCCCTGGGCAATATCCCAGGGCCTCAACACCCTCACAGGGAAAACATTTCTCCTCACATCCAATCTGACTCTGACCTGGCTCAGCTCAAGGCCATTGCCTCTAGTCCTCTCCCTGCAGCCATGGCAGGACACACCAATATTGGCGTGCAAACCAGTTTAACTGAAATGTGAAAGTCTATCAAAGTCCCAGAACAATCAGGCTTTGATTAAAGTAATGGTCAGTGACAACTGGGTATAGAAAAGATTCTCAAATCCGTGTTCTCGCCGTGAGGGAGCAGAAAAAACTCACCTGTTATGTTCTCTTTCGCAGCACTTGACCAAACAGTGTCTAGAGTCATCTGGATCCTGTCAGCTCCTTCTATTTCTCTAAACGTTTTTGTCCTCTTTTGTTTCTTTACTAACTTCTGCAGACAGAAGTTCTCTTGAAATTGGCATTGGAATATTGCCCAGGGAGGTGGTGGAGTCACCATCCCTGGAGATGTTGAAGAGGTGTCTGGATGTGGCACTGGAGGGTTTAGTTTAGGGTTTAGTGGTTCCAGCAGTGACAGGTTAGTGGTTGGACTCGATGACCTTAGAGGTCTCCTCCAACCTTGATGGTTCTGTGAAACTGATAAGCTAAATTCAGACTTACACTTTGGGGTGTTTCTAAACTCTCAGGAGCAAGAATGGTTGCATCCAGTGGTTTTGAGTCCCTTGGAAACCTACACAGTGCTTTCAACATCCTTCTGCAGGACAGGTGCATCCTTGTCTACCTGTTACAGACTCATCTGTTCAGGATGGGGCAGATCTTAAAATAGCAGTTGTAAATCTGTCAAATTCTTAAGTTTGGGGTTGTTTTTTTGTTCCTGGGAAATGTAGTTGTTCTTTCCCAGAGTTTGATCATGGAGTCCTATACCATTGGATCTTGTCCATCTTTGAATGCCTCTGGGATCTTACATTGGCCTTCTTTTGGAGATGATGACTTAACTGTAGTCTTTCAGTCAGTTTTCCAAAGCAGCTCTTTTTCAGCAACATTTGCTAAGTAGCAGAGTTAGTGCCTCCTTGGAGTTTTATTAAATTAGGTGGTGATTCAATACCATATTGTTTTGGTCATTTTTATCCTTGCATAACTTTAATTTGCTGCTGCTTAGATTTCGTTTGCCGTCCTTTTGAGGCTCAGAGATTTAAAACAGATTTCAGGGAACTGAGCTCTGCTTCCTGATCTGTTGAAGTTTCTGTTCCTTAAGCTGCAGTTGCACTGTGTCACATCCATGTGCTGCACGAGTGAGTCAGGACTACTGACAGAGCATTGGGTGCTGCTTGACAGGGACCTCACTGGAGTTCTGCAGGGGGAAAGACTGACTGGATTTTGCAGAATCATAGAATTTTAGGGGTTGAAATGGACCTTAGATATCATCCAGTCCCAACTCCTGCCCTGGCCAGGGACACCTCCCACCACACCAGGTGTTCTGAAACCATAGGCTGCTCTCCAAGTGAGGAGAAGAGATATTTCAGCAGCTGTTACACTCTGAACTTTTATCCTGATGCCTGACTTGGTCACCTTTTGTTGGTGTTGCTCCCATTGGTGCTCTGCCTGCATTGGACAGTTCAGCACAGAACAGCTGATGGACTTTGCAGCTCTGAGTGTTCATAGCTCATACTTCCCCTTTGAGCTTTCAGTTCTTTGCCTAACTAGGTTTTTCAGTCTTCTGAAGCCTTACTTTCTAGACCATTCTTGGTTGCTGGTTGTCCAAGTAAGTGGTGACTTAATTTCATTCCATGCTGTGATGTTCCAACCCTGATCTAGCCCGATGGGTGTTGTGATTCTCCAGTACAGTCTGCCAAATACTTCATCCAGGAGTATCTCTTTCTGGGAACAGTCTTCCTGTAATGGTTTCTAAAGGGGGTTTTGTCTTATTTCTGTGGCAAATAAGTTGCAGTGATCTAGGAAGATCTGGGGTTGGTTCCTTGAGCAGGAGTGAGTTGTTTCCTACTTGCTGCGAGTTCCAACAGAATCAGGTCTATTAATCTTCTGAACCCTTACTCTGCTTCTGGGTTCTTAACTAATGGCATTGTCTAAACTACTGCAGGCAAGAAGCAAAACTTCAATTTTTTTACTAGTTACCTCTGTCTGGAAAGGCAGAAAAACATTAGGAAGGATTTATTGGCATCAAGTTTGGCCACTTCTGGCTCTCTTACCTCCTCATCTCTGCTCTTCCTTATGAAGTTAGCCTAACGTTCTCAGCACAAGACACGCTGTATGTTTGTGTAAATGCACATAATGCAGCACCTCTTCAAATTCAACTTCTCCGTGTCCTCCCCGATCTAATTTATTACCTCCTTGATGCATCAGAATATCCAGAATCCAGTGCTAATCTCATGCATGGAGAAGTCTTGGTTCAAACCAACAGAGCAAGTCCTTATGATGTCACACACTTTGAAATGAGAAACAAACCAGAAACAAAAGCATAAGCAAAGCATAACTAAGTATAGCATCTTTATCTACCTTACCTTTTCCTGTTTATGTATATATTTTGTTGTTAGGAAGACTAGTGATGTTGTTGTTACCTTAGAAACCAGAATGCCATGGACAATTGCCAAGTCATGTTAAGTTTATTTTGAGTATTTGATCTTTTGCTCAAGTTAAAGCTATAGATTGCAGAATAAACTGCAGCAGGTGGTAAAATTCAGCACTTACATTGGTCTGAAGTCTATGTAAAACCCAAATGCTTCAGACTGGTTTTGAATAAAGCCTTTTGAGAAGTTTAAATAGGAAGATGTAAAGGTTTAAGGCGCAATAGTCTATTGATTTTATTTGCAAGTGTTATTGTCTCCCAAATTTTGCTTAGAAGCCAGATATATGTGCAAAAAAAAAGAGCTCAGTTAGTTATTGAACTAAGATTGATAACTAATTTCTTAATGGCAATTTGCTAAGTGTATGTTCTCTCATCAGCAGCAGATAGATAGTCAGTAAGGGCAGCAGCAGCAGCAGGGCAGCCTGGCGAGCGAGTGTAATTCAGTGTCTTTGCATTGTACAGCTTGAGGAATGCCAGTGGCCTGACAGCAGCAGACCTTGCACATACCCAGGGCTTCCAAGAATGTGCCCAGTTTCTCTTGAACCTCCAGAACTGTCACCTGAATCGTTTCTATAGCAATGGCACCTTAAATGGG
>NW_008651096.1:31774-38359 GCF_000695815.1 Acanthisitta chloris
ACCGGGCGAAAGAGATCCTTTGAAGATCCGGAGTCTGCTGGAGTCAAGAAGGCTAGAACAGAAGGTGAGAGCCCAGAGGTAAAAGGGATGGGTTGGTGCTGTTCCTGGGAAAAGGAAAATAAACGTTTTGAAGCCTTTTGGAGTGGATGTTGAGTGTTATTGACAAACTCACTCACATTTCTGAAGTACATATTAATACAAGAAGCAGATGAATAAGATCATTCCGTGCCACAAGATCCCAGTTTTCCCTGTCATCATCTTGGCATGCTCAGAAATTTCTATTTCCAGAGAGTGCTAGAGCTGCATGGTGCCAAGAATAATTGTGCAGAGGAGTAGGAGCCGAAATTAGCCTCTACTCCTTCCTCAGTTTCTTCACTGTGGGGAGAGCCGAGTACCGTTGTGTTGGTTCACACGGATGTCCTGGGAGTGATTTTCCACTTGGAGATTAATTCACAGTTCATAAACTGTGCTGGCTAAGGTGGATGAAAGAAATTCAATGCAGAAAGGTTTCTCAAATCAGGAGGGGTTATGTCTGTGGGTTAACATAGCTTAAGTTTCCAGGATCAAGTTCCAAGGGGAGCTGCTATCTTACAGAGGTAAGACTAGAATGACCCCTAAGGATTCCTATTCAGCCTTGTGCATTGAGGATGCTGCTGCTTTCTCTGCCAGCAGTGAGGCAGTAGTACAACCTAAAGGTGTTTTTTGGTAGCTCTGTGAAGAAATCTTTACTTCTTAGAAACACCTTGAGTAACATGATTGAGAGTCTTTTTCTTCCTTTCTGTTGGTCATCCCATTAAATTCTTATGTGAAACAAGATAACAATTCTGCACTCAAATCTTCTTTTTGCTGTGTTTAGCATCAGGAAAGGGACTTTCTAGGTCTTCATAGAGGACACTTCACTTAAGGGTGATGTTCTAACTTGTGTGACTCTGAGTGAGCCAGCAGAATAGGCTCAAACAGTGCTTAACTCCAGAGGGAAATTGAGACCTAAACCATGTTTCTAAATATGACATGAGCAACATAAATGCCATTAATATTGACACTGGTATTTGCTCAGTGCTTGCTGTCCACTCACCAGTTCAGCTGTACCAGGATCAGAGGCCTCAACTGGGTGCTCTGTAGTCAAACAGGGTATGGTGCTCCATGTAACTGGTCTGAAGAATAAATTCCATGATGGAGAAGAGTGAGCAATGAAATGCAAAGCTGTCTGGGAGTACTGTCCCTGAGCAGCTACTGGGCTGAAGGCAAATTGCTCAGTATACAGGTGTCTACACTACAGAAAGTCTTCAGGACATTGGTGTTCTGGGAGGCACTGCTTGAAGTGACAGTGATGTGTCTTTTGCTGTGAGGAGCTGCTCCTTGTGGATGTCCCTGACCATCCCTCTGTGAGTGTCAGCATATGGCTCCAGGCTGGGTTTCCCCAGTCTCTGGGGGTGGCACTGGGCTAGCTGTGGTTATCCTCTGTGTTGCTATGAAAGATCAGTGCCTGCATCACCTTTCAGTTCAAACACAGTCCAGTGCATCAGTTAGACTGAGCAAACAAATAGGCAGTGCACTGAAGTGAACGAGACCTGAGCAGTTCCAGAGGTATTGGAACAGCAGTGGGAGTAGGTAACTTCTGACATGGTCACCAGTATGACTTCTGGAGGCATTTGCAAACAAAGGCAAAAGCTTTGCTGTGTTTGCTTGAATGTTTTTGGGGTGGCTGAGATGTGTCCCAGCTGCAGTGTCTGATCTGGGCTGTGCCCTCAGAGACATGGGCATCAGGAGTAGCTGTGGTGCCAGTCTTAGGTCCATTGCAGTGAGTGAATCACTGGTCCTCGGGCAGGTTTGTGAACAGCAGAGCCAGGTAATGAGGAGTCGTGAGCACAGCTTTGTGCTTAGCAAACCTTTTTACTAAACAGGCCCAGCTGTGTGTTGGTTTTGCCCTTACTAAGCCAGACTGCTCTGTTGTCCTTTCAGGGAGATTCTGGGCGTTCAGACAGTGTACAAGCAACTTGTGTTTGCAGGGGAGAGTCAGGTTTTGATGGCCATGCCCCAGATGA
Source organism: Acanthisitta chloris (assembly GCF_000695815.1). Lineage (NCBI taxonomy): Eukaryota > Metazoa > Chordata > Aves > Passeriformes > Acanthisittidae > Acanthisitta > Acanthisitta chloris. The sequence goes on from NW_008651096.1 coordinate 33,820, forward strand.
GAACAATCACTGCTGTGAAAAAACCTACCTTTGTTGTCCATTTATCTGAGGTCAATTCCAGGAGTTTCCCCCTGTGTCCTGGGCAGGTGGGCAGAGGGTGGTGGACAGGGTCAGAGGATGGTTACACACACAAGGCTGAGTGGTCACATGTTGTGTCTGTGTCTGTCCTCATCCTGGTCCCTCTGGTTCATGCCCTCAGCAGGTTGACTTCTGCACTGTGGTGTGTGTGCTGTGAGGGTGTTGAGGCACTGGGATATTGCCCAAGGAGGTGGTGGAGTCACCATCCCTGGAGGTGTCTAAGAGATGTCTGGATCTGGCACTGGAGGGGATCTTGTTTAGGGTTTAGTGGCTCTAGCAGTGACAGGTTAATGGTTGGACTCAGTGATCTTAGAGGTCTCCTCCAACCTTGATGGTTCTATGATTCTATTCTGTGATTCTGTGACTTGCTGCACACACCAGAGACTGACTGTCAGTCCCACGAGCCTCAGCACAGCTGCCCTTGAGTGCTCTCTGTGAGGTGGGGATGGATGGAGGGCACTGCCAGCTATACCCAAGTCTTAGCCATATTTCTCTAGGTATCTAGAAAAAATGCCTTTCCCTTCCTGGTTTAGGGTAATTTGAAGCTCACTGATCCAAGGGCCCTGGTCTCTTTTAAGCCCTCTGTGATCTCTTTGGCCCTGGAACACTTGAGCTGTTGCTTAAGGTTCTTTAAAATGAGTAGTTGATGAAAGTTTGGTTGTGCCTAAGATAACGAGAGCTGACCTGGATCCTGCCAGAGCAGCACATTGTAACACAGCATTAAAAGTGTGTGCAGGGTACACAGAAAGGTGTGTTAGGTTTGGTGTGAGAGCAGGGCAGGACCTGCTGGGGCTGTGTGGACCAGTGCTCTGGCCTCTGGGTATAGGAGTAGCAGTGAAGTCATAGAATCATAGAATCAGCCAGGTTGGAAAAGACCTCCAAGATCATTGAGTCCAGCCTACCGTGGTTAGTAGACCATGGCATCCCCACAGCAGTGTAACCACTTCCCAGCTTGTCTCAGGAGCCAGATCTGAGTGTTCAGCTCTTGGAGGATCCCTGGAGCAGCCCAGAGAGAATGGGGTTTTGTTACTGGGACCTGGTCCCTGGGAGGGAGGAGGGAGCTGACAGCAGACACACATGAGGTAGAGACCACTCTACCTGTCAGGCACATTAGCTGCAAAGGCTAAATACAAGTGACTTAAATTGCTCTTTGTTCAATCTATGAGTCCCTCAGACTAAGAACCCTGATATGGAGGTGCAAAGTCTGATAGGTAACTCTGCATTTTGGGCAGTTCAAGTGACTGTGCAAGGACTTAGCATTTCCGTCCTGTGCATTTGGAATCTCAAACATCAAAATGTACAAAAACCTTTTGCATTGATAATGACATTTCTCATCTGCTTGTTGGCTGAGTTTTCAGGTGAGCACCAATGACTAAACATGTCTCTTTGTTTTCAGCAGCTTACAGCTTTGATGGCTCAGTACCAGTGGTGAACGGAGGAGCTGAGGACGATGCTGACAATATGCACGTTGATAGAGAGTTTGCTGTTGTATCAGGTGGGAGTGGACAGTTTCCTGTTAACTACAACAACATTCAAATGGTTGAAGACACCAAACAACAGGAGAGTAGTTCTGTTGGACCAAAAGAGATTGAAATATACACTGTTTCTGCAATGCAAACTCCTTGTCGTTGCAAGAACCAATATGCCTTTTACTTCTAACTTACTCAGCATAAACCCTTAGCCCTTTATTTTTGCACATTGTTGTCCAGAGTCTTGAAGACTATATTGTATTGCTGTAACACCCATTATATTGGGGGTTTAGTAGATGTGGAAAACTAGCTGTTCTCATGCAATGTATTGTGATGGTGAAAGAGAAGGTTTATCAGTAGTTGTTTATTTCAGATGGACAGAGTTCCACCATGGCTGTTCCATTCTTAACCTGAAGCTTGTGTGACTTTGTGCCTTGCTTTCAGTTGCTATAATTTCAGGTGAAAGGGAGTTCAGAGTAATTAAATCATGCATTCAGTTACAGCTCATAGGACTTGATAGGGAAAAATATATCCTAGCCTTGAAAGGAACTTATTTTACAGCAAAACTATATTCACAGTTCAACCAACAGCCTAAATAATAGTCTAGACAAACATACCATGTGCTCAGAGTGTGTCCAGGCAGTGAGAGAAGTGCAGGGTGTTTTTAATGGAGACACAAGACTGGACATCACAGGTCTTAAACTGCCATTTGGGACTGATGTACCTTGGGAAACAGTTCTGGTGCTTTGTACCAACCTTTGTGGAACAGACACAGTGTCACTAGTGTTAGTGGGTGCTGATGCCCTAGGGTTTTTAAGAGCTCCTTAATCAAGATGCTTTTGGTAACCCCAGGATGTGTGGAGAGCTTTGGTCTGCCCTGGGTCAGCTTTTTCCATGCACTTCCCAGGTAAAGTCCTGGAGTTACCATGATTATCCCACTCAGAAATTCCTTTCTGACTGATGATTAATTTGTTCTGCCATGAATGTGTTTATGCTCTGTATTACAGATCAGATTCACCAAAGGGAATGATAATTAAGAGCTACTTAATATGTTAGGAGTAAATCTATACACATCTATGTGATCAACACTGTAAAAGTAGACTGTGATATTTTCCAGTGATAATTACTAAGTGTTCTTACTGAGGAATGATTGTCTTTCATAAATATGCTCTATATAGGTGCTCATTTCTAACCAATAATGGCATTCTATAATTATCACTAGAACTATTCATTACCTACTTTTGCATATGAATAACAGAAGTGCCAAGTTGATTAAATTTGATCTGGCAAATCCAGCCTATAATGGTTCATTTTTAATCAGTTCCAGTTCTGCACTTTCCAGTTAATAAACACTCTGTGAAATTCCTTCTGTGCGTTTTCATCACTGCAATATTAGCTCTGGTGTCATGGTGGGTTGGGGCTTGTTTTTCCGTAAGACTTTGTGCTTAGTGAGTTCAGCTGCTCTGGTGGTTTGACCTCATGTAGGGACTAACCAGGAGCTCCAGTTAGGACACCCAGGGAGGTACAGGTTGAGCACATGACTTGGCATTAAGCATTGGTGTCTGTGCAATATCACTGGGGCAATTTGTGTCTCAAAGAGTCACCGTGCAAAGGACTGAGAGAGAACAAACCTCCAGACCCTCCTTGTCAGACAGTGGTGCTCACTGTGTGTCACACCAGACAAACGTGGGGAGTTGCCAAGAGGCTTAGCTTGGATACCTGCAGCAAATGCAGTCCTGGTTTGCACGTGGGTTTATGTGCACATAAACACATGTGCCCGTGGCCAGGGGAGATCACAGGGTGGAAAACCTTCTCGTGCCACCACACAGCTCTGTAGTTTGAGTTTGCCTTGCTCATCCTTCCCAACACAGACACATTTTAGATGTCCTTTGCTGGTGTGCATTGGGGCAGAGGGTCACCCATGTCTTTGTGCTGGTGCTTCTGAGAGCCACTGCAAACCCTCAGAGTTCACACAGGCTGCTGAGATCTCCTGATGGAAACAAACCCTATCACAGTCATTACTGACCCAGAGGGAGAAATTGCTCCAGAGCAGTTACCAGTGGGTTTTGCCTGCACGTTTAGAGAATTCTGTTCCTGCTACTAACCTTCTCCAGGCTCCTGTGCACTTTGCTGTCGAGTGGCATTTTGCATGTGCATTGCAGAGATGCTGTTACAGACATCACTAAACACAGACCTGCCCAGTGTGTTACCTAGCAAGCTGCTAGGCCAGCTGAAGTACTTCCTGAGCAAAGGAGCTTGGAAGCACTTTATGTTAGCACCCCAACATAACATGTCTTTGCTTGACTTTCTTAAGTGCCATCTGCTGTGAGAGTTAACACTGAAAAGCCAAATAAAGAGCCATGGTTAAATTCCAGCTGAAAGTAAGCAAAAAAACCCTTCACCCTCTCACAGAGCTGTCTGTACCTAACCTCTCATCCCAAGAGGGCATTGCAGTCAAGGTGGAAAGATGCCTTTTATCCCACCTGTCAAACACTGCCCAGAGTGTTGTCTGCTGCACTGATTTCACAGAACCATCGGGGTTGGAGTAGACCTCAGGTCATCAGGTCCAACCATTAGCCACTCTTCCTGTTCTGAGAAGTTCAGTTGCCCTTGCAGAGATTGATGTAGGCACATTCACATACTGAGTGTAGAGAGGGAGTTGCATTTTCCATGCAAGAATCCACCCTACAAGCTTAAACCTCAGCTCCCCTTCCTTTGACCCACCTGCATTGCCACAAACCAAGGGTAGAGCTCTTTTCCAAGCCACATATGGAAACATCCTTTGGCTAAGTGAGGGATAGTGGAGACATGTTGATGTGTTTGGCTTTCCTCTGTAACTTTTGGTGACAGGTGTATTTCTCAATGCAGATATGAGTAGCAGTAGCTCCATATTGAGTGCTCTGAGAAATGGATGTGCCATCAATGGACACTTGGATTTCCGCGGGATGGAGGCCAGGCATGAGGAGTGCTTGGCACTGACACCTAATGGAGGC
>NW_008651096.1:38371-45427 GCF_000695815.1 Acanthisitta chloris
TTCATGCCAGTAACGGCCCCGAGGAGCCGGAGAAGGCCATGAGCAGCTCCACCGACATGTGTGGCTCTCTGCACCTCAACGGGAGCCCGAGCAGCTGCGTCTCCAACCGGCCCTCGTGGGTGGAAGACCCTGGAGATACTTTGCACTATGGACACTACCATGGGTTTGGGGATACTGCTGAGAGCATCCCTGAACTTAGTAGTGTTGTTGAGCATTCCAACTCGGTCAAGGTGGAGCAGAGATACGACAACACTGTCCTAGGCACAATGTATTTGTATCATGGTTCCTAGACCAGTGAGGGACCTTTCTATCAAACCATACTGAAATTGCTACCAAATGAAACTGGGGAGGGGAGGGACACAGGCCCCTCACAGAGCATTACGTTTGAAGATTGCAACTTGTTGCTATTTTTACACTTTGTTTATATGACAAGTAAACCTTTCCTTTGACAGCCTTATACGATAGGTGTAGTTCGTTTGCATGTATGGGGCTTACTTAGTGACAACATAGGTGCTGTCATGATGGAATGTTTATTGTTTCCATTTTTTTATCATGGAATGGTCTGGTTTTGTATTGGTTTGGGGTTTTTTTCTAAGCTTGTGAACACTATCTTTCCCTTTTTAGAGCTGTTTTCCCTTTGATTCAGACAGTGTTTATCTGAACCCCGTGCAGAAAACGTTACGTACGTGCATCATTTAGGAGTGAAGGGATTTTCTTTACAGCTGAAGCTATGGTAGCAATATCAGTGCCAGCTCTCACTATGCAAGGTTGAAAGTGGCAATCTTCTGGAGCTTCTCTGACTTTCTAGTTTGTACCTTTGTTTGGTAGATGTTCTTTGAATCTTTTGGGCAAGTTGTTTGAAAACGCAGAGACAAAGCCGAAAGGAGCTCGTGTTTCGCTCTCTGTGGTGTAGAAGAAATGCTTTTCCTTCTTGCTGGGCCCTTTGCATCGCAGAGTGGGAACACAAGCTGCCTTTGCTCAGTCCCAGCTGGGTCTGTGATGGCTTTCCTTGGCTTCTCTCCTCGGTGTGTGCTGGATATTTTACCATAACTCCCAGACCGGAGGCATGTTTGGCACTTGTTCTGCTTTGTACATGGGTTAGAATTGCTGTTACTTGTTAGAGAATTTGCCGAGTCTTCAGATATTTTGAGTTGGACTTGTCTTGGATATACATCTATTGTCCTTTTCTTTAACATATGCTTTGGAAATGTAATGTTGTGTGCTACTCTCTGGGCTGTTGCTCACAGAAGTGATGTTGTATTTACTGCTGAAGACACAAACCCCATAGGAGTGCACTATATGAGCACTAACGACATAAGTTGCTGCTTTGTGTTCTAAGTGAAGAGTGAGGAAGAATATGGTAAATGAGATAAGCCCTCTGAACTGTGTTGATTTTTCTGTTCTTGTTTTGTTGAAAAAGGGACCTTTACAAATTGGATTTAATAAAGAAACATATGACATTGTACCTGAACACTTTGTCGGGGTGTTGTCATTTTGCCTTTAATGGTTTTCAAGTCACAGTTCTCCATAACCTTTCTCAGTGCTGCTGTGGAATGTCTTCGTTTTGTCAGCACATGGAAGCAAGTGAAACAGCCCCATAGGTTGCCCTTGGTTGGGTTAGACAAACATATGCTGGGTGTGATGGTGGCATCAGCCTTCAACTCCAACAATGGGTTAAAGTACTGATTTCCATAAAAGTTGCAGCCTCCTTCAAACATCTGTGAGCAAAACGACTGCGACGAGGTCAGTTTTAAATAGACTCTACATGATTCACTCCACACAAGATGCTCACAGAGTAGCACTGATGGGAAAACTGACCAGTTCTATGCAGATAATTGGCCAGACAAGCAGAACTCCTCAGTGCCTTCTGGAGATAAGAAAAAGACCATTGATGACAGCTGAATCTCACCTGAGATGAGCTTTCCTGGCCTGCACTTAACCACTTGCTTGTACTCCAGCAGCTGCACCTAGGCCCTGCTCTTGTATGGTTTGTTTGCTGGTACAGTACCCAGAGAACATGTGCTGGTCCCATCACACAAACAGGACAGTAACTGCAGTTTGCTGCAGCATTTGGGTTTGGGGAGCTTTACATTTGCCACATTAGCTGCAAACGCTTTCTTCAAATAAACCCAAGCAACTCACAGTTCTAATAGCTCACAGTTCTAATAACTCACTAACATCTTCCCTCTGTGGCTGCAAACTGAGCCTGAAGGGTTTGCTTTGGGCACAACTAGCCTGGCGTGTTGTGGTGTCATTGTAGGAACAGAATCTCAGTATGGTGAGATTTATAGTGTCCAGAAGGAAAAGTTGGGAAAATCTAAGTGCATTTGGTTTTCATTCATAGAACCATCGAGGTTGGAGAAGAGCTCTGAGCTCATCAAGTCCAGCCATTAACCTCTCACTAAACCCCTTGAAATATGGATTAGATGAAGATAAGAAGCTGCTCTGCTTCATGACCCATTGCAAATTCTTCCAGACCCTGTGAACTTGTCTGAATGTTGCTCTTGCACCTGGCTGTGATCAAATCCTGATCTCTGTCCAGCCTGATATTCCATAAGGTGGCAAAACCCACTCTGTGAGTCTATTCTGCTCAACTCCTTTAACAAACCCTTATCCTTCCACAGTCTGCAGCTGAACCCCAGTTTAGGGCTTATAGCCAAGTTGCAATCATAGAATCACAGACTTTTAGGGGTTGGAATGGATGTTAGGGATTATCCAGCCCCAACCCCCTGCCATGGACAGGGACACCTCCCACCAGAGCAGGTTGCTCAAAATCACTAAGAAGCTTCTGCCATTCCCATTACAAATGTAATACACCCAAAACATGGGAATATTGAGCTACAGATTAGATGTGAGGAGAAATGTTTTCCCTGTGAGGGTGTTGAGGCACTGGGATATTGCCCAGGGAGGTGGTGGAGTCACCATCCCTGGAGGTGTTGAAGAGGTGTCTGGATCTGGCACTGGAGGATCTGGTTTAGGGTTTAGGGTTTCCAGCAGTGACAGGTTAATGGTTGGACTCGATGATCCGAGTGGTCTCCTCCAACCCTGATGCTTCTATGACTCCAAGTCCTGAGCACAAAGCAAACTTAGGACAAGAAAGGATTCCTTGCTGTCCCACAGGCTAGAGCCAACCTACAGTACAACCTGTTGACACACACTTGCAGAACTCTGCCCTTGCAAACTTCTCCACCTCCTTTGTGTCCCACACGGTTCCTCCCATCAGTGCAAAGCTCGCACAGAGCTCTGCCCAGCTTGCTGCTCCCTGCTGGCACAGCCCCTGCAGCACATCCTCCACCTCTCCTGAGCCCCCGGGCACGAGGAGCAGCAGCAGAGGGTGAGGTGGTTGATACACACCACAGCTTCCCACTGGCACCAGCAAATCCTGCTAGATTTTCTCCAGGCTGGTTATTACCCTGGAGAAACTCTTTCTCCTTGTGCTGTCTAGGAGCCTTCGTGACAAAAAATCACCTTCTCTGGCATTGTAATAAGGGATTTTAGTGCCTTTAACTCTCAAATTCAGCTTTATGTCAAGGTTCAGCTTAAAGGAATTCCTGCATGTTCCAGGGAGGAGGTTCTCCCTGCCTTAGTTTGGGGTGAGGTAGTTGGGAATGTTTGGGGATGTCCTAGAGGGATGAGCAGAGAGAAGGGCAGAGGAAGCTTCCCATGCTGGACAGTGCTGGGAGCTGCAGCAGAAGAGGTGATAGTACCCTAGGAACATCTCACTGCTGCTGTTGGACTGGGGGATGCAGATCCACAGGGCAGGAAAGCCTTGAGACCCTGCTGAGTCAAGGGAAGGAAAAAAAAGAAAGGAGTCTTGTGTAAGCAGGATTTACTATTCCTGGCAACTGGTAACTGCATTTCTGCTCCACTGCTTAATGACTCCCAGACATTTCACACCTCTCTTTCCTCTCCCAGAGCTTCCTGTCTCAAATTGGTGCCTGGTTGTTCACAAAGAAGGATCAAAAGAACTCTGGGCTAAGGCAGATGGTTTATTTTAAAGCATATTTGGCTGTAATTTATTCCCTTTCAATACACTGCAATAGTTCCTAGCTAAGCCACACAGTTGGCTCTGTATGGACATTATTGATACCCAATTTAAAAGCTGTGCCACAAACACACCCCCCCAAAAGGCACAACAAATGTTACCTGTGGCATGAGAATGAACGTTGAGCATCCTCTCTCCCTCCAAAAAATGTTGAGTTTTAATGAGTGGCTCCTGTGTGACTCAGCTGCCCACACAGGACTTGATTACCTTTTCCAAATCAGCACAAATTAAGGCTCAGCTGGCTGAAGTGCAGGGAGAGGATACATGTTTGACACTGGAGAAAAGTCTCCTGAATCCATTGCCAAGCTGAGCAAGGGAAACAACCAAACACTGAGCTGAACACACATTTCTTCTTGCTGGGCTAGAACTAAGTAAAAGGGGAGAAATAAGTTGGTGTGAGTTTCTTTCTCTGCAACGGCAGGAAATAATCTCACCAGAGAGGAAATGCCATGTATTAATAGAGCTCTTCTTTGATGTGACCGAAAGGTCAAGCTCAGTTTGTAGGTGCTACCTCAGCAAACACACACGTGCTTTCCACTGGCAGCCACAAACTTCATGGTGGCTGCAGCTTTTCTCTGGGGAAGGAGAAGATGTGAGGGTGGTGAGACACTGGCACAGGTTGCCCAGGGAGGCTGTGGAATAGAGTTTTAGGTGTTGGAATGGAGGCGGGGGGGCAGAATTGGTGGTGGCATCTCTGGCACAGAGGTTACTGCTTTGCTCTCAGGTTGAGTGTTTTCATCACCTCAGTTTGGTGCTTGGTCTGTGTTCCTCTCCTCATCCTGAAATCTCTGGATTTGTCATCACTGGAACTCATCTCATCATCAGATTTGTCTTTCTACACTGGAAAAGCTCAGGTGAGTCCTTGAGATTCTGTCTCCACAAGCCACTTACACAAAGGATGTTGCCTTTCTGCTCCTTCCTCCTCACTGCCTGGAGAGTTGGTTGGTCATTTTCATTCCCTCCAGGATGAGTCAATCCTGGCTGTGTTTGCTGTCTCCAGCCTCACCCTGCCCAAGAGATCACCTGTGCACAGCTCAGTTCCTTCACACTGCAAATTCAGTCCGAGGGATGATCTCCTCCTCCTGTCTCTGGGTTCAGCGGGATTATTCTCTCAGCGGTTCTGCCTTTTGCTATTGAGGTCACAGGAGGCTTAACCTCAGACAGAGCAACAAAGACCTAATAAACACATCTTGTTATTTCAGGACTGGTGCGATGCTGACCTGGTGCCAGAGCATCCATCCTGCCCAGGGCTGGTCTGAGCAGCTCATCAGCACCTGGCAGAAGGCAGCCAATGTGCCCACCAAAGCTGCATTACTCCCAGAAAGCAAGGGATGGTGTCTGAGGAACTCCCCATGAGCTGCAGCGTGAGCTCAGCCCAGAAACCAACCCAATCCTGGGCTGCATCCACAGGAGTGTGGGCAGCAGGTCAAAAAAGGTGATTGTCCTCCTCTACTCTCCTCTCCTGAGACCCACCTGGAATACTGCACACAGTTCTGGTGTGCTCAACGTAAGAAAGGCACGAAGCTGTGGGAGCTAGTCCAGAGGAGGCCATGAAATTGCTAACTGGAGCATCTCCCCTGTGAGGACAGGCTGAGGGAGTTGTGGCTGTTCAGCCTGGAGAAGAGAAGGTTGTGTGGAGACCTGACCTCATCTTCCAGGAGCTGAAGGGGCTCCAGGGAAGCTGCAGAGGGACTCTGTGTTAGGAGCTGCAGGGACAGGACAAGGGGCAATGGGCACGAACTGAAGGAGGGGAACTTTAGGTTAGATATTAGGCAGAGGATTTCCCTGTGAGGGTGGTGAGACACTGAACGGGGAGGCTGTGCCTGCCCCAAGCCTGGGAGTGTTCAGAGCCAGGTTGGATGAAGCCTTGAGCAACCTGTTGTGGTGGGAGGTGTCCCTGCCCAGGGCAGGGGGTTGAGGCTGGATGACCTCTAAGCTCCATTCTAAACCCTAGAAGTCTATGACTCTCTGCTCTCCAACCCTGTCTTGGGCTGCTAACAAGGTGCAGTTCCCCTGTCCAGTGACCCAGTGGCTGCCAGGAGAGAGTGGGTGGCTCTTTTGTTCTGGTCAGAAATAATTTCCACTCCCAAGGCTTTCCAGGAGCTGTGCTGGCACAGTGAAATCAAAGTGTCTCCTCAGATGGTGAGGGGAGTAAATTGGGAGATGGTTGTGACAACAGATGTTTGACACAGAGGGAAAATGGGAAAGGACAAAAGCAAAGTGGGGAAGGTATTTAATGAGCCCCCAGAAAACACTGTGTGCTCCCACACAAACCTTTGTCTGCTCCCAGTGGCTAGAGGTGGTTCCAGTGCACTTAGGAATCGCTGAAGGAGCTCAGTCGTGGCACACTGTGGGAAGGGGAGCTCAGCATGAGCCTTGTGTAGCATTTAACATGTGGGAGGATTTTTTCTTGCAGAACACTACAGGCTGAGTGTCCTGGTTGAGCTGGTCTCTGGCTGCACCTATATCTCTGCCTCTGGTGCCCTCTTGAGAACCTTCTCCCTGAGACTACATTGTGCTGCAAATGGGAATGGCATCAAGCCAAGGAGTGTGTTTTGGCTTGCACAGGGGAATATGGAGAGCTTCTTCTAAACAGTAATTTGCTGTGCTTTAGAGTCCATGGGCTATGGGAACAGATGGGCCTCCCTGCACAATGGAGATGTTGGGGAAACAAGTCTTTGTAAGGGAAGAAATGGCATTGTATAGGCAAAGAGGCAAAGTGAGAACTGTGCCAGATCCTAGGACAGAGCTCTGGAGTTAGGGAGCTACTGACTGAACTATGACTGCAGCAAAATGGGGAGAGGAAAATGATCAGCCAAACAAATAAACAAATCAAAAGCAAAACAATACAAAAATAAAAGAAGAAAGGACAGAACCTCAGCAAATACAGACTCAACAAATAAAAGCAGTGTGTGGCTGTTGGGTGCACATCAAAGCCAAGCCCAGAGAGATATAGAATCACTGAATCATGGAAGTTTAGGGGTTGGATCGCCCAGCCCCAACCCCCTGCC
>NW_008651097.1:0-17864 GCF_000695815.1 Acanthisitta chloris
CCGCCCCGGCCGTGCCCACTGCAGCGCCGAGGGCTGCCAGGGGAGCTGCAGCCAGGGCCGAGGTACCTACGCTAATTTATTAGCGCGCTGCTAAGACGAGGCTCAGTGTAAATCACGGAGCTGTATAGGGCCATAAAGCATCCCTGTGTCTCCTGCTCTCGCCGGGGTTCTGGTGACTAGGAGTTCATGGAAAGCTGGGGATCTGTAACATCTTTCAGATCTGGCGTAGGTGACGTTTTTAAAGTCTTAGATATATAATGGGATATACTTATCGAGCAGCTAAAACTGTTGCATAGAATTTTTACAGGTATTTGGTACTTACGAAAGAAACTGGGGGAAAAAACTCTTAGGTAAGCGTGCTCAGTTCTTGGCATTACCTCTAATGGCTTTGAAAGTAATAAAATTATAATTTTGGCAGTGGAAAATAAAAATATTCTAAAAGATAATATATTATAAGTGGATGTATGGTAACTAAGATCCAAGGAATTCATTTCTCCCTGGTCATACAATGCAGATCCCACTACAAAGGCAGACCAAATTCTAAATGTAATAATATAGAAAAAAAACCCAGTAACAATACATGTCGTGGTCACCAGTTCTAAGAATTCTTTGAGCCACCTGGAACACCATCTTTGAATATAGGTACACATTGGAAATGTAAATCAAATTCTTACACCTTCAAAAGAGAAAAGGTCCAGCTGAAGTGGACCTGCTGTCCCCAGCCACACAGTGCAGTACTCCTGGTACCTCCCAGGTAAGGAAAGGCACCAGCAGCCTCAGGTCTCACTAACTGTTGGGTATTACAGGACAGAGGCAGAAGATGAATTGTCCTTCACCAGTTTCTCCATCAGACTGGCCATGAACATGTTTTCCTAAACACTAACCATCCATGCCTTTATCTTTCAAGTTTGTTTGTTCTTGAACAAACACACTTTAACAATGTAAGCAAAGTTCACATCTCACTTTGTTCTTGCTAAGCTCTTTTGCAGCCCTGTGCAAAGATACTCTCTTGACCAGTGTTCTTCAGTGGGAAACCCTGGGCCTCCAGCAGGCTGGTCTGTCTTACCTCAGCTGAGGATGTAAACCTCTTTCACTGGGTTTGTTCTCATCCCACACACCTCCGAGGAATTCATCCATGTAAGCACTTAACAAAGGGTACTGTAGAGCAAGAGTGGTCCCTGTGAAATCAGTGCTTAAAGATGTCAGTCCATCAGGACTTTTACCACGGAGTGGGGAAAGCCAAGCACATCCTCTGCCTACAGACATTCAGTGAGTGCAGAAGTCAAACAGTGGGAACAATGTGCCTAATGCCTAAGGCAGAAGATGCCTAAAGCTCCTGGGTTCTGTTCAATACCTCCTGCACGCTCCAGAGAAATGGAAGAAGTGACAGTAGTTTTTACCAGAACACTGAGGGACTCCAGCAGTATTTGTGGAGTGCTTGGAGACCTTGGTAAGCAAAGAAATGCAGATGATTGCACTATGCAGCACAGCTCTGTGTGATGTGTCAGTGTTGTGACCTGTGAGGGGGTGGCGGGGCTGGAGCTGGAGAGCTGTTGCAACACTGTGAGTCTCTCCTCCCAGCCCCATTAGCACAGCACAAGGCAACACCAACGGCTCCTTCACAGCCTGGGCAGATTCCACTGCTCAGCCCCCAGCACAGCCCTTCAGCTTTCCTGAGCAAACCCAGTCTTTCATTTAACCACAGCTACACGAAGGTGCTTGTCTCTTTTCTCTCTCTGGACTGTATGCACTGACACATGTGGACTGCAGCAATACACAAAAGGCAAACAAGTTCATTTTTCTCATCTAGCTGGATGTAAGCAACAGACAGCAAAAATGGAGCTCCGACCAAAACAAGAGCTTTCACAGTCCTGATTCTGAGGCTTCCCACTCAATATGTTTTTCTCTTCAAAACCAAAGCTCTACAGACAGCCTCTCCCTTGTGTAGGTATCCCATGCTGCTGCTCTTCTCACATTTGTGACAGTCCCTGTTCAGCTGCAGCTCTGCTGACCCTACTGCCACCAACAGACTTGTCTTGCAAAGCTCATGCTGAGAGGGAGCTGTGCCGGGACAGTTAGAGACTGCAGGGAGAGGAGGGAGGGAGACCACGTGTTGAACTTGTATTAGAAGTCAAATTTCTTCTTCATGAGACACAAGACATTCCTTTCCCTTCAGGTTTTATGTATGTTTGATTCCACTAAATTCATCTGAGTACTGCTATGACAAGAATTAAAAGCACTGAGGGTTTACTGTAGCTATTGAGTCATGGGCACAGACTGATCAAATCTACCGCTTGTATTTCCTTCCTGTTACATGAAAGCAGAGTTCAATAAAGTTCAGATTGGAACTAAGACCTACTTTTGTGATGTCCTGACAAACCTTCCTTGAAATATTTAACATGTTAGTTGGAAAGAAAGAAGCACAAAGAAACCCTGTCAGCTTGTTATTTATGTTTTTTAAATGAAGCAATGAAAGGAACAAGTAAGTAAGTGTGATTCCTTTCTCTAGATTGCACTATCACAGATTAATAGCTCTATGAACAGATTTGCAAGTAGCACCATCATGCTAGTCAAGATATTAAAAAAGTTTATGAGCAGTTGCTAAGAAAAAACAAGATAAAGCCTATGGAAATCTGATACTGGTCAATGGTGCATTTATTCAAAACATAATACTTCAAGTCCCCATAAATCCTTTGCAAATGAAACTTCCATTGTGATCACTGTTCCAGATCTAAATGATTTATTTTTTTCCTTTGGTAGACATTAGATATATCTGAGATTGTACAAGTTATGTGCCTACTGATACAGAGTTAACCATGCCCCCATGAGATAATAAATATTACACTCTAATAAGAAGATAACTCAAAGGAGGAGTATCTTTATAAGGAGTTGTTTGGTTTGCCTTTTTTTTTTTAAATTTATTAGTGGACTAACTTATATGAAAAATCTCACATTTCTGTGTGATTTGTGTCAAAATTCAGGGCTTTCACAGCTCCAAACAGTTAGCTCATGGGAGCAGAGCAGACATTGGACTATGTGCAGTTTTAAAACCGAGTTCTTCACAATATTTAAATTCATAGAATGCTTTGGATTCTATCCAAACCACCTAGTTCCAAGCCCCTGCCATGGGCAGGGACACCTTTCACTAGACCAGCTTGCTCAGACCCTCATCCAGCCTGGCCTTGCACACTTCCAGGGATGAGGCATTCACAACTACTTTGTACAGCCTGTGCCAGTTCCTCACCACTCTCACAGCAAAGAATTTCTTCCTAATATCCAATATAAACCTGCCCTCTGTCAGTTTAAAGCCATTTCCCCTTGTCCTGTCACTGCATGCCCTTGGAAAAAGTCCCTCTCCCGCTCTCTTGTAACCTCCTTTAGGCACTGGAAGGCTGCTACATCTCCCCAGAGTCTTCTCTTCTCCAGGCTGAACAACCCCAACTCTCTCAGCCTGTTTTCACAGGAGATGTGCTCCTGCCCCTGATCACCTCTGTGGCCTCTTCTGAACTCGATCCAGCAGTTCTGTGTCCTTGTTCTGTTGGGGATCCCAGAGTTGGATGCAGTGCTCCAGGTAGGGTCTCACCAGAGCAGAGTAGAGGGGAAGGATCTCCTCCCTTGACCAGCTGGCCACACTACCTTTGATGCAGCCCAAGATCCAGCTTCAATCCCACTTTATCTCATTGTTTCACCCTGAGTAGCAGCAGCCTTTGAAATTTCTGTGTGCATTTGAGGAAATGGGTTCTATTGTTTTGAGCAGCTGCTAAAAAACAGGGAATGTACTGAAAGGCCAAGCAGAAGAGACCCACCAGGAAAACAGTCTGTCAGCCCATTTTTCTAACTCCATGATCTGAGCTTCCCAATTTATAGAAGCCTCGTGGTCTACATCACCTCTGGGTTTTTGCATGTTTCTCTCCTAATTGTTCAAATCCAAATGGACTCTCAGTTATCAATTTACTCTCAGAACCTCTGGGCAAAAGTCAAAATAAGTTCAGCAAATTGGTTGGATATAAGCTAAAAGCACACTTAATTTTTCATCAGATAAACTTCTCTCAGAGGAACTACTGGAGTCAGCTTTAGCCAGACACCAGATCTGTAATGAGATCAGTCTATGATTGGGTAACATGAACACCTTGTAATAGCTACATATGCTTTATCATGGAATGAAAGTTCTTGAATAGGTCGAATAAGTTCTCTGGCCAAATAAGGATTTCAGAGTATTTAACACTTGCAATATGCTCCACTCCAACACCATCTATCAGTAATATCCATCCAGATATTGTAAAGGGCTGGGCCCAGATTTATGAGGACATACACAAAGGCATTTGCAATTGCCACCTAATGCATCTTTAGAGATCATGTCACTTTGGACAGCTGAATCAAACTTTGCAGCCTCCTGCCCTTAGCATCAAAAAAACAGGATTGATCCCATAGCCACAGTAAACACATTTGCATGCACAAACTCAGAGGAGGTAAGTTTTCTTCAAGATCTGTCATATCATTTAGCAATCCTAAGCAAAAGAGAAGGCAGAGGCTGGCCAGCACACAAGGGATGCTCTGGGCTGCCCAGGAATCCGAAGAACCTCAGAGTTAAAAGATTGGAAGCACTATCCACTGCTGGATGCCAAGTTATTAGGTGACTACAGAGCCATGCATTGTGGAGCACTGTGAGGCTCTGAACAGCCTTGTACAACTTTTCCCAAATCACAGAAGTCCCCTGGGAAACTTCAGTAATCAAACAAGATCTCGCGTCAGGAAGCTTTTCTTCATCCAGCCCATTTTATTTCCCCTTCATCATTCCATCTATTACTCACTACATCCTCCTGCCAAACTCAACATAATTCTTCTCTCTCTCATGCTTACAGGCTTCAGTTACGTATAGATCATTATGCTCTTTCATCCCAGCTTTTCCTACTCCTTATTCAGGCTGCACATATTTAGTCCTTTTCAATTTTCCCGTTATCCTCCTCTGAGCTCCCTCCAACAGCATCTCTCCAGAAGAGAAGCACTTTGAGTTGAACCAAATATTCTGCAAACAGTTACGTTTGGCAGTCTCTAAATGTAAAGACACACAAACCAATGATTAAATCACCTTGAACAACTGAGTGAGAGTTCAAAGCCATAAAATTGTCAAATCAGGACAGGGAACTTTGGATGACACTGCAAGATCAACTTCACAGGAAGCCCTCAAGTAATGATGTATTAAAAAAATTCCCTGCTCTGCTTTACAGGCCTGGTCTCAAGGAATGTGTTGTTAGGTACATACTTGCAGTGGTTTTTATGTACCAAATATTTTATAAGCATTCTGCCACTGTGACATCAGGCACATATCGCTAAGTGCTTATCATCCTTACCAGTCCCACAACATATTTTGGAGACACAATGTATTTACTATTCCAAGATACCGAAGTTCATGTGAAAGCAACTTTTTACTCAATTAAATCACTTATTGTTGAGCAACTCGTGCTTGAAACATTAGAACATCACTGTGTTACACAGGTACAATAATTTGCTTCTATCATCATATGGTGCTCAAAGATGCACTTCTGCAGCCTTTCCCTGCTAGAAACATGTGGGTTTTATCCACAAACAAGGCAAGGCAGATTTAAAGGACCATGAATACACAATAGGAAGGAGACATCCCATGGAAGCAGCTGCATCTACCTGCTAAGCCTGAACCTCTGTGGAGCAAAAATGGCACATAATGTGCATTTCCCAAGCCAAGCCCAAATATTATTACTATAATTACAAGTCACTCCCCTCTACTTTCCCTCTCCCCTCAACTTCTGTGTTTGTTCTCCCCCCAAATGCATCCTTGCCATAAAGGAGAAGGAGGCACACCATTTTAGTCTTTTCTAGCTAACTGAAAGGAGCTACACAGCACAGAACATTTGCAGACCATTTTTATTCCACAAAGGTGCTCTGATTACCTGGCATGGTTTTGCCAGGGGAAAGAGGGTGAAGGGAATCCTAACCCTCTCCACTGCCCTTACCAGTGGCTGCTGCATATGGTTCTGACTCTCAGCTGCTCTCTAACTTTTCCCACTGTGAACTGGGTTCATTTTCTTTCCTGATTACAGCCAGAAAAAAATAGGTGGCACAAGGTATGCAAGGTATCAGGCCCATGACTGCTGACAAATCTCTAAGGACTTACGTGGATTATGCTGGAAGCATGTTCCTGGAGATACTCTTCGTGTTTATAAAGTCTTTTGGGGTGAACATTGCTCAATGGAAAAGCAGCACAGAAATTTAACAAAAGCTGTGCTACAAAATGCAAAAAAGTAATTCTCCCACAGGAACTGAAAGGCATTTCATACATGTCCAATGAGACATTAAAAATAATTATGTGGAAGAGTAATAGCTCCCTTGGTTGTTTTAATATATTTTTGTCTACAAACAAGAAACGTTCTCTAAACTGCTGCCTTGGCTTGGCTTGAAAGGTCTCTCAAACAAAAGCCCTTCAAGTGACCCTTAGATTATTAAAGCTCAGTAACAATGAATGTGGATCTCAGTTCAAACAAAGACTGTAAAAATAAAAAGACAGCAGTTTTGGTCTTGGAAATGAGTATGCCTCAATAAACTGGAAACTGAGAGATGCATTTTTGATCAATAGTCATACCTTTTTGAACAAACTGAAAACCTTTTGTCTAAACTTTTCAACACTGGTTTTCTCTCAAACAGGAACTGCAAATAGTTTCACTTCTAGTACAAATGGATGCTGTGTCTGAATTTAAACTTCCTAGAACTCATTCACAGAGCACTTCAGATCAGCAAGGGGTTTGTTAGTCTATTCTTAATGACTTTTTTTTTCCTCCAAAACTTGCTGAAATGTCATTAGGATCATCAGAAACATTCGTAGTGAACAAAAATGCCAGCAATTCCAAATTACAAAGCTTAAACACTCTGATCTGTGTCTCCCATGAGAAAGATACAAAGGTTGAGATGTTCAATGACAGACATTAATGTCAGATGCCAAAGCAGGAAAAGCAAACATAGGAGTGGGGAGAGATATATAGGCCCCATAGAATATCTTGTTTTGAAAGTCATATGTCATTTAAATGGCCTTTATAACTGGAGAAGTTAATTAAAAATACATTTGTGTGTAGCTTGCTGGCAGAACATACACTGCTGCCAGTTGAGAGAGTCAGTTTTGCACTCACAAACTGGAGCCACAACATTTTGGTATCTACTTCACCGTTGTGAGCACCACTGGCTGTGCACAGCACTCCCTCTAAGCACAGGCCAGAAAGGATGTCACCAAAGCAAGTGGGCTGAACAAAATATTAAAATGACCACAGTTTCATCTCCTTTGCATCTTCCAAACTTGCAGCCAGCAGAAGAACTGGAGAAGGAGTGACTGTGGCTGTAGCTGGGAAAAGGGGACAGTCTCCCCAAAGAACAATGGTCCAGCTTACCAGACCCTCAACAACTGCTCTGGTTTTCCACGCGTGCCCTAGTCTTTATTCCCTCAAAATATATCTTTATTCTACTCTCACTCTCCTTCCTTTAGGAGAAGCAGCCCAGCTCTCCCATCTCTGCAGCACACCCATCACATTTGTACCCCGAGCTCCATTTGCTATTACCAACACGGTGGTATCAAGCAGAGAAAAGTGTTTATGTAGACTATGACATACTAAAACCCCCTCATGTTTTCCTTAGGGAAGTTCACCAGCACTGGGAGGAATGGCAGAGCTGAGCAGGTGGATGAAAGTGCAACACATTTTCACAGTACAGACATCCTCTATCCATTAACAAAGGCAGATAACAAAAGTGTAGAAGTGATTCCTCTCATTTGCCATGGCCAAACAAATTCATATCTCCTCGGTCAAATTTCTGAACAGAAAGCACAATTGGGCTTGACATTTGGAATAGAGAAAGTACAAACTGTGCATCTGCTTTAGCAGCTTGTGAGCCTTAAGATGACTTCTCTACATGATGATGGCTAATGACTGGAACTGGATTAGTATCTCTTGCTGACCAAAGCTTTCTATTCAACTTATTTCTATTCAGAGCAGTAAATTAGCTCCCTTTGTGCTGTGCCTGATTCCTGCCCAGGGGGTTAGAGAGATGTTTGATCTGCATAACCATGGCAACAAAGTTGGCAACTAGCATCAAGTTTGCTTATTCCTCTGAGCAGAAATTACCCTGTGAAGTTCATTTACCAGACACCAAGCAGCCAACAGTGTGACAATGATGCCTTTAATACTGTCAAGACTGGATTTGAATGCAGTAATAACAGAAGTCACTATACCCTATCAATCTACATTTGTGTTTCCTCCTTACCTGCCCCAACAATCACCTCTGCTCTCACATTGCAAAGACAAATGCACTAAAGCTCCTCTGCAGCATGGAGCAATCACATAGTTCCCTCAAAGTATAACTTCTTTTAGTACATTTACACAGTGCATTAAATGAAATAAGAATTAATAAACATATGCAGGAGAAAAATGTTTGTGAATGAGATTAGGAAATTAAGACAGCTGAAGAGATGACATACTTTACTGAATAGATTAATAGATGACAGTGTCATCTCTGATGTTCTTCGAAGCACTGATTCATTTCATGAGAATTCACAATCCTTAAATGCAGAAATCTTCTTGCTGTTCTGTGTTTATATAGTGCCTAGAACATTATGGCACTGGATGCTTCAGTGGTACTAATAAATAATAGCTGTGAAAACTGATGATTAGAAAATCCTAATTAGCAGCTTAGCATAACATCTGGTACTATGAAATTAGGGCCTGGATTTCAACACAGTTCTTCTCAGAGTTGCTGATGGATTTTGCCAGTTGCTTCACTTTTATAGTTTGTACAACTCTCCTTACTCTAAAGTTAGACAGATGGTGACAGCATCAATGGCCTCCTGAGGTTATCTTTTTATCATTGTTCTTTCTATTTACCAGTACATTAATAGTAATCAGCTCCTCAGTCAGAGAAGAAACCCTAATTATGTTGTGTCTCTGTAAACACCAAGATCACATAATGCACAGCAGTGCAGTACAAAATGCTGGTTATAATTGTAGAACTGAATTAGGAAGAAGAAGATAAACATCTGAGATGAACTGGATCTAATGAATGAGGTATTTATGAATTTAAGAGTCTTTTTTTTTTTCCATGAGGATGAAAAACCCATTAATGTCAATGGCTGCTATGCCCACAGAGAGAAAAACTAAATACCTTTATCATGGCAATACATGCCAGAAGAATCCATCCCAGTATTCATTTCTATCTGTCCAAACAGATAATGTGTATTTCACCCATGAAGACAACAGCATTTGGGTGATGCAACAAATACAGAGGGAAAGAAGAGGGATATAGAAGAAATAGGATCATGACAGCAAAAACTGTGTGAAGCCAACATAAACCAGGCAGGACTAGCTGTGCCATGCTTTGCTTGTAAGATACATAAGGAAATAAATCCACTGCTATTTTTTTCAAGCAAAATATGTATAAACTGACAGAAAAGTACTAACATGCTCACAGTATCATTTAATACACATATTTAGTTTAATCCAAGCAGTTAACAAGTCTTGGAAAACAAAGCAAAAATACTTTATCTTGGTTCAAGCAAAGCATCTGAAGGCAGGTTCCCTTAGGAAACGAGGCTTATGTGATTGCACTGCCAGTCCATCTGTCTCTCGAATAACTTCTCAACCTCAGACCTGTTTCAGCCAAATTCTGTACAGACATGACAATCCCAGCAACACTGAGTGCACACAGAGTTCAAGAAACTGGCAGCTGGAGAGAAACAAAGGGACCTGCACTAGTGCCCCCACTAAAGAAGCTCTGCCGAGTGAGCTCAGCAGTTATTTGCAGTTTCACTCCCCCTGGCCAGTTACTCATCAGAACAAACTACAATACATGCTACCATTGCCCAGCTGCTATCTGGGGAGAAGCAAGGGAAAGGAAGGTAGTGGGAGGGGAGGGAATCAGGGGGGACATGTAGGAGCAGGGGTTGAGGGGTGGGCAAAGAGCTCAGAGGCAAGGATTCAAATCCAGGCAGCTAGGATTCATTAGTTCCACTGTGACAGAACAACTTGATTCTCAGTATTCCAGTTCAGCCAAGAAACCAATAAAAGTTATTTGCTCAGCTCAGTTGATATTGGGCTTTCAAAACCTTTAATTACTGGCATTTCAGATCCTGCCTCCAACCATGGAAGCCTGTGCTGGTAGAAGATTTGATCAATCCTCAGCAAGCTGAACAGAACATTTACATTGATGGGCAAAGAAAAAGAGGCATAGTAACATTGATCTAGAGGTGCAAATTTCAGGTTTCCTTAAGCACTCCAGAGAAGAGCTTGTATCCTTCCAAAGAGGGATATTTTCTGTTTCTTTTCATCTGCACCATTGTCTCCTATAAATCAGCATTTTACTCTGCTTGGGAATAGTAGAACGTGTGAGTAAGGACAGAGTTTACTACATGTTGAATTAGTTGAGATTGATTTAACCATTTAGGTTTTTACTTGTGCTTAGGGAAATGTGCTGAACTTTGAAGAAGTTGTTTGATGCCATTTTTTTCTAAGCAGGATGTAAACTGATTCTCCTTCATTTCCTACAAAGGATCCTATAAAATGTTGTCCTGGGACATACACAAAAGGACACCACAAAAGAAAAAAACAGTTGACAGAAGCTACCCCAGACAGAGGTAGCTGTGAGCTATATATCAATTCCTTGCTCTGTCAAAAACTGACTAGATGATATAAAAGTGCCCAGGTCACTCTAGAATATATCTTACAAGCCTTTAAAAAAAATTCAGTCCTCTCATTCCCAGTCTTCTGGGAGGGAGAAGTTTGCACCATTCTTCAATGCCTTGCTAGCTATGAGGTGGGACTAGTAGCACCTGAGGCTAAACCTTCTAGGTCAATTTTCCCATCCCAGTGACTGTGTCTCCCTAAACTATCTGTAGGTATCTGCTACAGCTTGTCCTGGAGACCTGGCCCTGAGTTACCCATGTGGCTTCCACTGGACCTCTGAGGGTTTCTTTTTCATTGCAATTGAGATGTAGGAACAGAAGAGAATTAAAAAGGCTGTATGTGCCCAGGTCTCACCAGGGTAAGTGGCCAAAATGCATTGCAGAGAGGAAAAGAGTCTTGATCATTCAGTTCAGATGCAACATGTGGCACCTTTGTAGAAAGAGAAGCAGCAGAATTTGCCCACAGAGCAGTTTTAGATGTGGTTTCATCATCTGGGTTTCAACATTCTGCGGTTAGGTGCCCTTAATGGGTTGTGTAAGGAAACAAGATTAAAAAATAAGGTAGACATGGTGGTGAGGAATGACCTTTCACTCCAGAGAATCCACAGCTGTTCTCTTGGAAGTCAAAGCTGGATGCAATTCTCTCTCTCTGCTGGCCTTCCATCTGAACAGACACATTCACAGAGCTATCATTGTACCTGCAAAGGCTGTGTGCCCAGCAAAGTGCAGATCATTTTCTGTTGGCTCCATTCATCTGGCATTTGTGCTCTTAGATTTCCTATTGTCCAGACAAGGACTCTGACAGGGCTAAACAACTCCACAGCCAGCAAATAAATCCGGAGCATATCAGTGTCTCGTGTGTCAGTGTCTCGTGTAATGCACCATTGACTTCCCATACTTTCAAAACAGATCCAAGAAGAGACACCAGCTACAAAAATGCCCCATATAAGCTAAAGAATCTGTTTCTGGGGAAGCAAGCAGGATTACACAGCCATGTGCTTCAGCAGCAGACCTACCTCTCCTCAGCAGCACCTAGGGCTGCATGAAAGAAAAAGAGGGATTACAAGGCATTTGAAACATGACCTTATTTCTGCTGAACAAGGCTTTCATGGATCCTAAGTCAGAATTGTTCAGTGCATTCAGTGTTTATCTTCTCTTCATCAGATGGCAAGGAGAGGCTGGTGTTGCTGTGCTGCACAGAGGGAATGCTGCCACGGCTCTCTGCACACCAACTGCAACCAGAAGTTTCCAAAACTCAGCCTGGTTCTGACACAACTCCTTCCACGAGCGTGTCACTGGCCTTCAGTACCTTGGGTTTCCTATTGATTCAAATCAGGATGTGAGTGACACTTCTGGGACTAGCATACAGCAAAGCAGAGATCATCCTGCAGCTCTGGATCATCTGTGGTAGCACAGGTAACTTCCTTAGAAATTCACTTTAATCAAACTTGAGTGACTAATATGTTCAAACCAGAAACTTTCCTGTGGGTTTGAAAAATTTTATTATATTCCATCCCCAAACTTTCCTAGTGCTACTCACTGAAAATACACAGCTGCAGTGGTGAAGCTGTCAGTGATAGGAAGAGAGAGGTTTTGGCAGCTGCACAGAGGGGAAGAGGTGAGGCCCTGTACTCATGAGAAGGCGTTGGAGACAGTTTAGGTTTGGAGATCTCTGGAGTCTGATGACATTTTTGGCGATCTGAAGAAAACTCATTTCATCCCCACCCTTTTGTGAATAAGGCAGAGGTGACTAGGTTACAAGGCAGTAGGTCTTGGTCCCAACTCTTGCAGTGACATATTGTATGACCACAGTCAAAGTGTGGTTGGTTCCCAACCCCATCTGTAAAAAGGAGGAGGAACATCAAGATCTGAGGCAGTTTGGGAGGAGAGTGCTGAGCCCTGTGAAACAGATGTGTTTGAGCCCAAAAGTGCATAAGGCATGTGCTGATGTTTCCAGCATGGATTTTGGGTTAGAGCATTGCATATACAATTCTGGGCTAGAGGATCTTCTCAGGAAAGAACATGTTCATCCATTGAAGTCACTCTGAAAGAGCTACACTGAGGAAAGGGACAGCCTTCCTGGTATTTATTTTCCTTTGCATGCCACAGAAATATTCTTTCTCTCTCTCTTTGAAGCAAAGTTCACCTTTTCCCACATTTATAAAGCTCCTCTCATGGGGAGGGAGCCAGCAGCATGGCTCCAAGGCACTGCCATAGAATAAAACAGGAACAGAAATAATTATTATTTTAGGGACTTTACTTTCCACCTATATTTTAGTCACTTAAAATGTAACAGAGAAAAGCAAAACCCTAAAGACAATGTAGCTCTCAGAACAGAAGGACCATCTAGGAAAAAGTACTTTCTCCAAGAGTTGCCACTCCCCCTTGCAGCTTCTGTGGTTGAGAAAAGTCTTACTAATGCTGTATCTGAATCACTCTGCCTTATACACACCTTGCAGGTGTAGATGAACTGGTGATAGCTAACCTGCTGTTAACTGGGAACTGCTTCTTCAGTGGACAGGAAAGAAAAGTAGTGCATGTGCACTGACTGACACTGTGAAATCTCCTTTTTCCTGCTCTGCAGAACTGGCCCCTCAAGCTCTCCTTGATGTGGTAATGCAATAGTAGACCAAAAAAACCCCAAAACCTAACTGTGCAACTCACAGCAGAATACATCAATGAGGGAACCCAAATAGGTTTATCAAAGAAAAATGTGACTCTGACCCATCCTTGGAGCCAAATCAAAGAAGTATCAAATGGCAGCAGTAGGTCTCCAAGAAGAAAACAAAGCCAAACTAGTTTAAAATAGATCCAAACAAGAATACATGGGTTTGGTTGTGGTTTGCTTTTTTTTTGTTGTGGTCATTGCCAGCCAGATTATGATTGCTTACAAATGTTAAGGGCCCTTGAGTTGCTTGAATCCTTAATCCATCAAACTGGTCACCACTATGTGCCAAGCAATGACCTCAGTCAGAAGCCATAAATCACTGCTCAGTTACAGAACCAAGCTGCCTCAAGTCTTGCCTCTCTCAGCACTCGTGTGTGGGGAAGGCAGCTTTGGGTTAGCTGATTTAAGTGAAGGAAGACAAAAGAGCTCTCAAGCACCAAATTTTGCATTACCAGAAGCTGGCATGGAGCATACGGAATCAAAAGAAAAGAGCCAGAGTGTGTGCTTTGCATGTGGGTTAAGAGCTGAAAGATCTGCTTCCTTACCATGTGGTCCCAGCGAAAGATTTAAAGCAGCATGGAAGAAGTTAAAGCTACTAACCCTCTAATCCTCTCAGTGCTAATCCTCCTCGGGGCATTGTGAGCCACCTCTCAGTTACTACACTTTGTAAAGTGCCCAAGGCACGTGCTGCTTATTCAAATGTTATTGTACATGCTCAGAAAGTTGATCTGCCATTCAGCAGTGGAGAAATCACTGGCCGAATTCTGTTTGGCATAGGTACCAAAGATGACAAAGCATTTTTTTAAAGTATGAAAGTTCGTTCATCTTTATGTAAATAAAGCAGGTGTTCACCTACAAAGCATTTTTCAGTAGGAACTGCATGATGAAAGTGACCTTAGAAAAACCTGTTGTTTTAAGGATTTTGAGGAGCCAAGAGAATGTAGAGGGAGGAGGGGGGAAAGGAATATTTCAAACAGTAGAGAATAAGTGTGGTCACATTTTTCACCACGGAGCACTTTACAGTAAACTGTGTTTCCTGCTGTAGAACAGCTTTCACAAAGCCTTTCACCATCTCTCTCACTAGCAGGGATTGCTTGTCTTGCTTTCCAAACATTTATCTGCTTGTGTATGTGTATATTTATCTATGAAATATATATATCTAAGAGACTCAAAGTAACAAAATTCTAACTTACAGGAAAAATACACACTGAGGGGCTGTAGCACTAAATGCTAATATTTCCAAGGCAGTTTGGAGCTGAAGACTGTGTCTGCATTAATAGTAACCTCCAAAAAGTTTGAATCTTGCAAGCTTTCTGCACATCCCAAATCAGGTTGTAGCAATTACAGCAGAGGCCACTCATTAATTCAAAGTTAAATACAAGAGTCAGACCTTGCAGAAATGTATTTTGGCAATGAAATCTTACCTCTCACAGTTGAAAGTAGTAACTTACATGATAATTCATCAGAATGAAAAGCATTGGCAAGGTAAGTATTTTGGGGTTTGCATACAATCTTACTTTTAAATGCTTTTGGCAGTTAACTCCATCTTTAAAATTCTATGACATGTATGTGAAATTGCCTTCTATGCTGAAGGGACATAGAGCAACAAGAATAGATTTATCTCCTTTCTGTTTCAAGAACTCCTGAAGAATAAAACCTGACAAAGAAGGGACGAAGTGACTTGGCATTCATGACAGGATGCTCCTCACAAACCATGGGAAGACAGAACCACTCTGTACCCCCTACAGCCCCTCAGACCTCAAAATCCTTGTTCCAGTAGGGTTGGGGAATCTGTCAAACCTAGTGATGACTGCACCTTCCTGCTGCAAAAGGCATCTTGACTGGGAAGAGCTTTTTACCACAGGCTCATATGCTTTTCTCCACACACCTGCCTCAGCAGCTCTGTTCCAAACTTTGGTGCCTCTGGACATTGAGGACACTGAGCAGTGCAGTTCTGCTGTGTGCAGGAGCATTGCCTGAAGCAATCCAGTGGAGCTGCAGGCAGCAATGTAGCAGACATGCACTGGCTGTAGAGAGCCTGAAGTTTGACCTGAGAATCTCCACAGAGAAGGCAATTTAAAATCCACAACTGCCAATGTAACATGGTGTCTTTTTTGGCAGAGAAGATAAAAATAGCAAAGAAACAACAGTTCTGTTCTTTTTATGAAAGCCTGGCGGTTTTCCAGTAGAGACTTAAGTACTTTTTGTACTTTGGGGGGGAAGAAATGATGGGATGTGATCCAAGACTGATCATACAAACCTGAGAAATATGGAATAAGAGGCTGAGCTGAAGCAGCCAAAGTGGTACCACCAGCTGCAGCCCCATTAATTAACGCTCTGCGGTATGTGGCTGTAAGAATGACCCTGATAATTGTTGAATACAAGCAGATAACTTTCACAGAGCACCTAGGCTTTTCTTACTGTGGTATACTTATCCAAGAAGTACCTTGCACATTTCCCCCCATCTCACAGGGCAGTAAATTAGTTCTAATTGCAAAGGTATGTAGTAAAAGCTGTGCTCAGCCTTCTGCAGCATTTGAAGATTTATTTTACAGTTTTAGGTTTTCTCCAGATGCCTAAAATTGGGTGGAGAGGAACAGGAGAGAAAAATGCAGATTTTATAGATCTATAAAATCATCTTAGTTTAGATAAATAAGTGTTTCTCTGCAACTTAAACAGTGTAACTGAAAGCTGCAGCTCCATGGGTGACAGTGCAGTGCACAAATAGACTTCTTCTGGTCCTTTTGCAGTTCTTCTTTTAATTTGAAAAGAATGGCACCTTTATCTGCTTAGAGGGGAAAATAGGAGAGCTACAATAAACTATTCTAACACACCCTAACTCTAGTTTTATGAATCATTTGGGAAAAATAAGTACCAATGGCAGATACAGAGCAAAGTTTTACAGCTCCATTGACAACACTGACCTGTGCAAACAGCAGCAACTGCCTGGACACGAGCTAGGAGAGTCACTGGGTGCAAATCCTCTAGAATAGCTTAGTCAAAGCTATTGTGCTGCTCCAAGCAAATAGAGTTGATCTCAGACTCTGCAGAATACAACTTGCTTGTGCTGTGCAGATGGTGGACACTTAGCAGGTATTGCATTTAGCACTGAGCTATCTGTTTCTGTTGAGGGATCTAACACACAGAGGAAATGCTGTTTTCTTGTTTTCTGTGCCAGAAAGGAACTCCTTCCCCTGACCAAAACCCAGCACCTACAGGAATGGCAATAGATACAGTCTTGCAAATTAAATCAACAAAGAAACAAGAAGTAGTAGGCTAACACAAGGCCAAAGAAACAAAGAAAAAGCAGGAGAAGGTTTTTTTGGACTGGCTGGTTCTTCCGGGAATGCAGCTGTGCATTCCAGCAGGCAGCAAGAATGTGGGGTTTTCCATTTGTGCTGATCACAAGCAAATTCGAGGCAAAAGCATCACCCACCATGTATGTGGTTCAACTAGACAGCGTCACAAAATGACACTGCTCTTTATGAAAGGATGGAAATTAAACAAAGATTCTTTCAAAGGTGTCTAACGACAGCCAGCATCGTGGGACAGAGGAGTTAGGTCAGTTAGGAACAAGTA
Organism: Acanthisitta chloris; assembly: GCF_000695815.1. Taxonomy (NCBI): domain Eukaryota; kingdom Metazoa; phylum Chordata; class Aves; order Passeriformes; family Acanthisittidae; genus Acanthisitta; species Acanthisitta chloris. Next base: position 16,938 of record NW_008651097.1, read on the forward strand.
TTCCTTTTTCTGGCTGTGTAAGCCTGAATATACTGGGAACAGCTGGAATGCAACTTGATTCTGTCTCAGGATCTCACCTACCACAGCCAGGTGTAACAGAATCTTGTCAAATTTAGCACATGCAGATGTGTCTCTTGTAGTTCTTTATACCAGTTTAGCATGATGAGCAATGATCAGCCAAGAAGTCTCCTCAAGTCCTTGTTTTACTGTGTACTTTTCTGTCTCTCCAGAGTCACAAAGCATTGACTTTTCTAGTGCCTCCACCTTTGGCTGAAATCTGCTCATGCCAATGTCAATGTGAACAAAGGGATGTCAGGGAACTTCAGAGGAGAAAACCCCCTGAGCTGCTACCAGTGAAGATTGTTAGAGATACAACTAATCCTACAGCTAATAACTGAAGCAGTACAAAAGATAGTTGGAACTCATTCTTACTGCCAAACAGCACGAAGTTTAAATAGCACAGCTATCTCCTCAAGTATGCTGCATTACAAACAGATCCTCCCGTCACCTGCCAAGACAGCACTGCAGGAAAAGAAGCCAAAAACCAGAAAAAGAACTTTTGTAGTAGCCAGCCTGTAATGACATGGCAAAAACAACTAGTGAGATAAGAAGATTCACAAGACAACATGACCTTCAAAACATGTGGTTTGCTTGAATTCAGAAGTGAGTTGATCATGATGAAAATGTCCAATCCAGCCCCTATTTCCAGTGGCATTCAGTACAAATCTTTGCCATCTGTTCTAACAATGTTCAAATGTGGAAACAGGCAAAAATTGCAATGAATGTCCTGACATGACTGTCACTTATTGACATTTGCTTACAGCTCTACCTCCCTCAGAGCAAGCGTCTACCTGCTGCCCCAGGAGATGGCTCCTAACTCCCTTGAGCAGGACACATTCTAAAGTTAGAGCTCTGTCACCACTCGAA
>NW_008651097.1:17887-43955 GCF_000695815.1 Acanthisitta chloris
GTCTCCTGGGGCTTGATCTGGCTCTCATTAATTTCAAGGGGAGTTGAAAAAAACCCTAGTAGAGCTTATAAAAATAACAAACAGAAAGAATAGGATATAAAAATAAAATTCATTGCCTCCAAATCTGCCCCATCCTCTTTTTTACCTTTCACTAATGGTTACATGTGTCTTCTGCACATTCAAGCATCAGAAAAACATATAAACCATTTTTATGGCATACAGCAAAAATTTATCTAGGTATTTCAGCTTAGATCTGCAAGAATACACTTAAATTTTAAGAACTGGAGCACGAAAACAAAGACAGTCGGTTTTGTTCCATGCACAGCAATTACTCCAGCTGTCAGCACAAGTCACTTTTACAGCTAATGGTGAAAGTGTGAAGCCTCAAGTGAAACCCACGAAAACAATCTAAGCTTATTTTAAAAGACCACACCTTCTGCTCTGTAGGCCCTGAACACTCTTAAGCACAAGAGCAAATTACCAAGCAGAACTGAAAGGAATGAAAATGCCACACATCCAACGGAGAAATCTGCTTTTTCCCTAGCACTGAGGAGAAACAAAGTTAGTACTGAGTTTCAAAAATATTTACAGATCTTCTGCACCTCTCCCACGCTCTGCTGTACAGAGTGAAATCCTACTGCTAGTGCAGAGAACAGGAGGTTTGCTATCCACTTCAGTGGAAGCAAGAGCTGTACCTTCTTTTTATTATCTAAGCCCACAAGCCCAAAATGTAGCCCTTTGTGATTTGTTTTCAACAACAAAGAGGGATGTCAGCACTGGCTGTGAGGCAGGGAATTTTTCAACCAGCAACTGGTTATGCTAAATACAATTCTGACTGTGATGTGTCTCACTTGTGAAGGAATGCATACTGCTGCAAATGTCACACTTCAGATAATTCACCAGTACAGAAATGGTAATACAAATTTAATCCTGACAACTCTAAAAGTCTCATGTTCTTTAAAACGAAACACAAAGATAAAATCTGCAATCAGAGACTAAAGTGGATGGTAAAGGTGTTACTAAAAACTCTCTTCTGGATTCTTCTCCAAGTCCCACTGATGTAAATACTGTATATTTCTAACATTTCTCTCCCTCAACACTCACACCCGAAAGGGAATAAACCCTAGAGCAACAATATAAAATCTCTCTGAACTGTATAATTAGTACTTGCTGCAAAAATGCAGATTGTGTGTGTGATGTATAAAAAACAGAGATCATAGAAGGAAAACAAAAAAGCAAACCTCTAATTAAATTCTATGTCATCCAAACCCAGGATGAATCCTTATAGCTCATCTCCCATAGAAGCCATTGTGCATGAAATGGGGTGATGTATAAACAAAGTGTTTTATCTGGGGTATGACTGGAAGCTCCAAGATTGTAACGTCCTTTAAGATAACATTCCAAACCTATCCTTTCAAGTTTTCAGCCAAGAATTTGTTTTTATAATTTCTCTGCTCTTGGCAAAAGGAAAGTAGACTTCAGGCTAAGTTCTCCCTCTCATTCAATGCCACTACCACTCCCCCGATTTTTTTCCAAAGAAACAAAACAAGTGTTTTGAAAACCAAAACTACAAGGAACAAGCTATAGCTGCTCTTTGTCGTGGTTTTGTTCTTAAGCATATTCACCAGGAGATATCATAAGGCAGCTCATTAACAACACAAATAATAGTGCTGTTTTATCTACGACTGGATCTCACCCTGCAGTTCCTGCTGGAGTATAACAGACACCACGAGTTGGTCTGAGAGATGCCAACAGCAGTGCAGAATCATAGAATCAACCACATTGGAAAAGACCTCCAAGATCAACAAGTCCAACCCTATCCTGGTTACTAGCCCATGGCACTAAGTGCCACATCCAGTCTCAGCTTGAAAACCTCCAGGGATGGGGAATCCACCACCTCCCTGGGCAGCACATTCCAATGCCTGAGCACTCTCTCTGGAAAAAATCTCTTCCCAATATTCCCCTGGCAGAGCTTGAGTCTGTGCCCTCTTGTCCTGCTGCTGGTTGCCTGGGAGAAGAGACCAACCCCCACCTGACTCCAACCTCCTGTCAGGGAGTTGCAGAGGGTGATGAGGTCTCCCCTGAGCCTCCTCTTCTCCAGGCTGAACACCCCCAGCTCCCTCAGCCTCTCCTCATGGCACTTGTGCTCCAGTCCCTTCACCAGCCTCATTGCTCTTCTCTGGACCTGCTCCAGCACCTCAATGTCCCTCAGATACTGAAGCAGAAAAGACTTGGCTCCCACCCTAGGGACCAGGCACAGCCAGGACCCTCTGCATGGGATTTAGTACTGGTGTAACTCTGCTGCTGTAATACATTTGGAAAACACAGCACTCTCTTGCCCACATGAGAACAGATTTAATTTGCTTTTCACTCCAAGGCTGTGGGCTGTTCTGTCACACAGGCTGGTGCTTGGTGCAGTTTTAGGAATCCTAAGTGTTTAACTCGTTTCTGCCTCCCCAAACCTCTATAAGATCACCTCTGCTTCCAGGTAAACCCCCTCACTTCCAAAATGCACTATCTGATGAGGTCATTTATTGAGCATGGCCAGCAATAAAACCTCAGAAGGGAAATTTTAGGGAGTGTCTGCTCCTTCTCTACCAGCTGAAGGGATTTTCTCTTCACTTTATGCTGCCATAGCACTACACTGAGACTCAGCTGTACTTCTCTGGGGAAGAAAAAGCCACTGCAGGGTAAATATAAAGCTAATGATGAGTAACTTTGAAAAAATCTGGGTCTAATAATAATATCACTCTTAATTGCACTTTGTAAAAGAAAAAAAATATGTTGCAACAATTTTTCCTGATAGCCACACCTACATATGACTCTAAAGTAAATACTATATATCACTACAGAGGCTAAGTCCTCATTTCACTTTGTTGAGCAATACCAGAGCGAGGCTATATCACTGTAAAAAAAAACTTTTCTCATTTAATTTTGCCTGAATTTGAATACTCACTGTTCACAAAACTGAATCTTTTCTACAGAAGTCCCACAGGCAGTAAAGAAATGTCCTCTTAAAAAAACCAAGCAGCTAATTGAATTGAGCATTTTGCAGCAAATTTTAGGTGTGGGAAGATAAGCAGAGTGTGTGCTCGTTTGTGTAAGTCTCATGTTCCTGATTGCTGAAGCTTTGTTTGTGCTCTGCTGAGAGTCTGCATTTGTTTCTGCACAAAGAACTGCTGTATTTTGTCTCCTGCCTTTGGGATGCTCAGGGGGAAAAACCTACAGTGCAGTAGGAACAACTTTGTTTTCGTCTTCATCCCTGAAAACCATTTGGAATTTTAGGAGAGGAACAAAGGCCTTCCTTAAATAAAAACAATCCCTCTCAAACAAGCAAGAGGAAAGGAACGTATTACCCACCCGAGACTGAGAGTTAAATAGAATTTTACCTTTATTCCCCCAACAAATGAAAACAAAGGGAGAGTTTGTCACAGAGTACTTACTCTAAGAGACTGTGAGGTGGCAAGGAGGACCAGAGACAGGTTCATGACCGACTGGATTCCTCCCCTGCTCCAGTTAATTCAGAGAGTGCTCAGATTCACAGCCTTTGCTGAGCCTTCCACCACCAGATTTACAACTTCTGCAGATGCTGCTTCAGAATCTGTGCTGATTACACAGCTCATGTCACCATCCCAGTGTAAGCACTTCCAAATGCTCCCTTCCCCTGTCAAAGGGCTAAACTCTGCTCTTGTCCTCAGCCTCTGAATCCAAAGGTCTTTCTCAGGTCTTAAGTAATTTCACCTGGTATCAGCAGTGCCAGCAGGAACTCTGGAATTTAAGTACTTGCAAGTCAAAAACTTGAATCTTTTTAAAAACAGTTGGCTAAATTATGATGTGTTTGTTAAATTTTACATTCCAAAATCATAATAAATCCCTGCCTTGGAAGAGCCATCCAACCTGAGCTGGCATTGCCATGGAAAAAAGTCATGCAAGCCTTTTAATGAGAATGTGGAAGCTTAGACAATTTGGATTTAGAAATACTACAGAAAAAAAAGAACTTCACCTTAGGCGTTTATCGATGAGCAAACAAAGACTGATGTGTGCAAATAACAGTAATCTCCAAAGTGAAGGACTAGAAGCAAAGAATGCAACGTTTTTCTTCTGAAACTAGCAATTGGCACAATCAAGGTCAGACAATTTCCCAAACATAAATGTATAAGCCTTTTTCTGCTGTTTTCCCCCTTTGTTTTTTGATCAGTATTTGCTACAAACTCACAGTGCTCAGCACACAAGTGTTTGGTCTACAGCTCAGTGCTGGAGAGGCACAGACACAGCATTCTCTGACATGCACAGAACACCCTGGGCCAGTGACTTTTTTGTGCTTTAGAGCCATTTATAAAAGGATTTGAAAACCAAACAAACCCGTCTCTTTCTTTTGGAAGGCTGAACTAACAGCCTTGTTTTGGGTAAGTTTCCACTAGGTGGTCAAATATAAAATGATAGTTTAGGTTTATGGGGCAGGTGAATGCAACAAAGGTTAAAAATGAACAAATTCTACGAAGGGACTGTTTTTCTATGCAGAACATTCCAAGGCACATCCCAGTAATATTTTAGTCTTCAAGGAATCACAGGGTGGTTGAGATTGGAAGGGATATCTGGGGGTCATCTGGCCCACCCCCTGCTCTAGCAGGTAGATCTAGAGCTGGACAGCCAGGACTGACCATTTTCCTAAACTGAGGCTTACATAAACAGAGAGATTTTTTTTAGGATTTTGGTTTGGTTTGGGTTTTGACATTATTAATCCCAGCACTCCTAGAAACGTATGAATTATAGAGAGATGCTATTTATGCTGATTGCTTTGTATCTGCTTTCTACAGCTCTTTGGAAGTCCTGAGCAGCCAGACATAACATCAGAGCCTTCATTTCTATCAGTGATCTCTGTTAGCATTTCATTCTGGATTCTATCAGAATTTGGATTACTCGTTTGACACTAAATACTACTTCACATTGGTAGCATAGAAAGAGAACAACAAAAAGGATGTAGACAGATCAGAAGGGATTTGTAACTCATGTTTTCAAAGATTTGAACAACTTCTTACTCCAACTTGCTGCTTAAAAAAATCTCTGAATTTCAGAGCACACATCCTCATTGATTAAAGGCTTAAATGTTTACTTAGACATTAAAAAATCAGTAAATTTACACAAACTGTTTCTCATTAACCATAATTTTGTCTCCTAATACCCACTATTCAACAAACATATGTTAGAACAACTCCTTTACTACCTCCCCAGGATTTCTACAGGCAAATAGAAAACTTTTCAAGCCAAGGTGTACAGGGTCAACTTAATCTTGCAAATAATCTTTGCAGTGTGCAAGAGATTCTCCAGCATCCTTAGCTCTTGAGCTTAGAACAGTTATCAAAGTTAAAAAGCAGGATTACAGTTATCAGCCTGTTATTTCAGCTTTAAGAGATGGACTATTGATCAACACAGAGATAAAGCTGATCTGAGTAAGCACCACATGAAAGATTTCCAGTCCAGCCAGTAATAAATCAAACTCTTATTTCAGTTAAGATGTTTTTTAAATCACATTGTCCATTGAATAGAAAACATATAAAGGCTATATGAAAAAAAAAAAAAAGCTGATTTTTAGGAAATACGTACAACCTTCTCTTCCCATCACAGGAAGGGATCAGAATTTATTTTAGCTCCCGTGACAATACTAACAAACTAGGCATCGTTTTCAAGCTGAGATTGGATGTGGCACTTAGTGCCATGGTCTAGTAACCACGGTAGGGTTGGACTTGATGATCTTGGAGGTCTTTTCCAACCCAGTTGATTCTATAATTCTGTAATGAAAGTTGTTTTGATGGCGAGTTTGCAAATAAGATTGAAAGCAACCAGAGGAAGCGCCAATTATCACAAACTGTAGCAGGGTAAAGTTTGCAAATAAGATTAAAAGCAACCAGAGGAAGTGCCAATTATCACAAACTGTAGCAGGGTACTTAACTAAAAAGATGTATTTTCAAATCAGCCTGACCATATTCCTAGCCCACTTCAAGAGCACAGCACTGCAGAGAAAGGATTTCTATCACCACAGAAAGGGCTGACTCCAGTTAGGCCATTCTGAAAGTCTCTCCACTGACAAACAGCTCCACTTGTTTTGAAAGTTCTGCTTGCTTATGTCTCTGTGCAATTGGCCCAACATTTCCCAAGTTTATTTTTGGTTATTTTTGTTGTTTTTCTTTCACGGGAATTTTCTTTCAGGGCACATCTTCTGTTTCCACAGAAATAGCACTAGCAGCTTGTGTAGCTTTCCAGGGAGACTCAAGGCAGTTGTTATCTGCCGTGCCATGTTTCTGTGCCTCTGATGGGGGTACTGAACGTGGTGTGCTGCAGGACAAATATCTCTCCAAATTATGCTCACAATCTCCCTAGTTTAGGTAGTATTGTTTGGTAAATATTAACAGGAATAACTCATCTGCAGTGGTCATGTGTGGCTGCTTCTGCTGTGCTCTCTAGGGTCTGTAAATACCCTCTGAACGGCCGTCTAAACAGTTTATAGTCTGGAGCTGTGCAAGGCTTGAGGAAAACACTTCAAAATGTGCTTTAAGAGGATCTACATCCTTTATTCTTAGCCCAAATACACCTCTATTGGGGGAGGGGGTGGTGCACAATACACTGCATTCCCAAACACCTGACTCGAGCCTAAAGCATATTATCCTTCAAATAAGACAGAATTCTTTGAAACTAACCCAGATAAGCCCTGAATGTCTAAATATCAACTATCTATGAATAATCTGGATTTTAAAAGATGCTGAAGTCTTAGGTATGAATCACTTTCTGGATTTTAATAAAAACAACTTCTCAAGGTGTTTGAGGAACTTTCTAAAAGAATAGGCCAAATCCTTACACCCAATGCAATAACTGCTACTGTGGTTAAATCAGAAACACATTCAGTTCATCTTGGGAACTCAGGAGTTGTCAGAAGAGAAAAAATTTTGTGTAATGTATAACTCTGCAACCTGAAGCCTCAAACACTCATCTTTAAATATTATCTGTCACCAGCAGCACACAGGAAGCTGTGGCTCACACTTGCTGTTCTAGTTCATGCGAACTGTTCTTATACCTGTGAGGATTCCTACTCACTTCTGTACTAAACCAAACCATAAGAAAAAGTCCCTTTAAGGTAACACCATGACACTGAACTCAGCACTACTGTTCCAGCTTTATGGCCCATGAGAAACTACTTTCTCCAAGGCAATATTTGCCATTTGTAGATCAACCACTACAGATTAAAATAACCTTTCTGATAGCAATTCATCACAGCTCTGGTGTTGGTTGAATGTGCCTTTCCTTTACCTACAAAGCCTGCTCATTTTTAATCTAAACAAATTCATAGTGTGGGATTGAAAATTTGACTTCTTTTTTTCATTTTTCTTTTTAATTATTTTTCTAATCTGCAGCAAACCAAACACAGCTGCCTCTGAAAGCATGAGGCTGGTGATGAGACAGCACTGTTTTCTTATTTGGAGGAATCTAAATATAAGTAGAGGCATCCTTTTCCAAAAGTGCTTGTAGATTTACAGCTCTGAAATCATGTCCTTTGCCTTGGGTTTTCCTCTCTCCCACCCTGCACCCTGACAAATCATCCTTGCCTGCTGTGACTGATAATCCCAGTTGGCTGCAATGGCACCTACTGCCTGTCAGCCCTGATGAACTGCAGGTCTTGCTGCTGCAGAGTTTAGCTCCCACCACTGCCAATGCAACGTTCAATACCACACTCCTCTCCCAGGCAGAGCTCCTGCCTGCTGCAGCTCCTCCTGACTGCTTGGATCTCAGCTACCCCTATGAAGCAATTTCCTGCCTCTTTCAGGCTCATTTCTCAACTCCCAGGTAACAAATTTTCAACCTGATTACAACTGGGTTAGTTTAGTGCAGACTCTTCTCAAGCAGTTGCATAATCTGAGCTGCTCTGCAGCTGTTGTTGAACAAGAGTTATTTATAAACTGTAGACAAAATCCTTCGATATTTACAAAACTACTATGCAAAACAGCAAGATAGACTGCATCTCACCAGGGTAATTGTTTTCATTGGGACTTTGCTTTTGTTCAGTCCTCACTGTGAGAAACTCACAGCTGCATTTTGGATTTGACTGGGAAAGAATTTAAACCTCGAAAGTTCTGATCACAAATTTCCCATTGCTAAGTTAATGTCATCATCAATTTAACTCAGAAAAAGTGTATCTTCTTGGAATTGAACCTGACTACATGACTAGCAACATCAGGAACTGTTTAAATACGCTTTGGGGAAAAGCTGACATTGTAGTTGTGTGCAATGAAACACTTTTGCTTGCTCATTTGGTATCATATAATCAGGAAAAGGAGGAAACAGAAAGTTTCCAGAATACAGTATTGGTAAGACTATTAGCCAACCTTCTTCACTGTTGCAAGCAGACACGGCCAAATCAGGTGAAATTAAGTTGGCAATGGGATCAAGATTAATCTAATCTTTGCTTGGATTGCATTTGTTTTTACAGACATTGCACTGAGGAAAAACACTGGGACTCGGCGTGGTATCCACCACTCCTCCACCAGCAGAGGCCCAATGGGATTCCAGACTCTAGAATGGATTTTCTTGGAACTACCTAAGGTCACTGGGTTTGGAAAGACTCTTGAGCCATATGTGGTGGTCAGGGACCACCAGGTGGGCTGTGGAAACCTTAGAAGAAGAAAACACTGACATGAACACGAGCCTCTCTTGTGAATTCTTCCTTTCAATGGTGAAATAAATGAACAGGGATCCAAATTAGAAATACATTACCTAAGTTTATTAGAAGATTAATCGTACAGTAAAAGACAGAGAATCTTGGATGAACTTCTCTGCAACTCCAGCTCTAGCATTCAGCAGAGGAAATAAAAACATAATGCAGTAATGAAACACTAAGTTAGAATTATCCACCCTCCAGCTGAGTAAAATACTCATTTTGAAAGTTCTTGAAAATAGAAACACTGAAAAAGAAATGTACCTGGTTGGAAAAGGTATGCTCTGGTCATGAATATAAACTGTGAAGCCTGCCTAGAATCAAGTGAAAATCTCAACATCTGAAAGAAGAGAATTCAGCAGTTTTTATCATATATGTATATATAATAGATATTTATTGTCACAATACCCTGTGACAGCTAAGGAAAACAGAAAAAAAAACATTTCTCAGCCAAGAAAAGAAGGTAGAACTATAACTATTTACAGGCTGGGGAAAATCCATACAGAACACTGTCAAGTGATGTTTTCAAAAAGGTTAAGGCATAAATATCTGTATATATACTGCACACATTCTCATCAGTAGCACATTGGTATTTCAGCTCTCTCCACATCACATCAAGCATGACCAAACAATGACCTTGAGGAGCCTATCACATGCTATACACACTCTGCTTGGGGAGAACACACTCTGGGCTCCACACAACTTATGATCTTTAACAGTGAATTTTCTTCAAAACCATCTGCCAGTCAGGATACTTGAAAATATTTGTAGAGTTCCTCTCACATCGTTTATCTAAGAGCTTTTCAACATCTAAACTCCAGAAAGGTAGTCCCAGCCCGTGGCTTGACCCAAAAACCTCAGAAGCACAGTGCAAAATAAACAAACCTCAACCAGACAGAGAAGGTATGCAAGAGAGGAAGACTAGTTTTCTAACTGAACTCACTGGCATTTTAATCAAACCCTATGGATGATAAATTATCAATGTCAAGCTGACACCTCTGTAAATAAGCTCTCCAAAAAGAGTTAGAGACACACAAACAAGTAATGATCAATCAACTCTTTGAAGCCAAGCAAGGGGATTCATCTCCAATAATATTTGCTGGAGACTCAGCAGAGATGACACAACTAAGAACAGAAAATGCCATGTCTAGTAACCATGGTAGGGTTGGACTTGATGATCTTTGAGGTCTTTTCCAACCTGGTTGATTCTATGATTCTGTGGTGACAATAGGCCTCTAAGTTTCATATACACCAACCCATCAATCGAGAAGAGTCTCAAGAAGCTTTGCGAAAACATGAGGTGAGGATGTTATATCCAGTCACACTACAATGAAAGAATGACTGATTTGGATTTCACAAAGTGGCAGTGCCTTGTTTCAGGCTCACCAGTCGCCACAGAAGTTAAGACTTTCTACTTTTTCTAGTAAAAAAACCTTACTGGGGCATAGACTTGAAGTAGCCATTGTCATTACCTAGTCTGAACTCCCACATAACACAGACCATCAAATTACACCAAGCTACCCCTGAATTAGTCTTGAATATTCTGGACATCAAGCACAACAGACACCTTAGCACACAGTTACCATCTACAGTGGATTCCCATTTTTGGTGAACAGCAGCAAGACTCAATACCACAGTTTTCAGCCCAAGGAAAACTCATGACAATTGACAAATACTTGAAAAGGCTTAATCATCTCTCTACCATTTGGCAGATATGGAAACTGAGACTGAAAGGCACCAAAGTTAGGCACAGAGAAATTCATCTGTAACTAAAACCTAGCAAAATTGATAGGCACTACAGTCTGCTTTGAGTGAGCTTTGAGTGTTGTGCTTGCTGCCTGGGCCCTCACCTTACCCAAGCCACTATACAGCCAACACACAACAATTTCTGAGTCTTGGCACCCTTATTTCTTTTACAGAGGAAAACTACTGTTTATTTTTATTTACATCAATTTGATTTGTATTTTTGGAGTGGACCAGCACAGTGGTGGGAAAGCAAAAAGTGTATTTTTTTCATGGAAGAAACAACTGAAGTTGCAGAAAGCAAATGTTCTGTTCCCTAGAAGGCTCCATGTGCCTAACCCAGCCATATTTCTGAGGTTAAATGATGCAAAGATAAAAAGCTGACTTTGTGAAACAAAGGTAAATAGCAACCCAGATGCTCTCATTCATATTCTGAAGTTATTGCCATCAGCTCTGTGACCAACACATTTCACAGCTTATGAATTTCCAGCAATCATAAATCAGGGCAGTAAGAGAGGACCAAGCACAGTCCTATAAACCTCTGACAGGGTTTGCTCTATTTATATTCCAGTTGGGGACCCTTCCAATGCTCCAAAGTTCATAAAGGACTGGAATTCAGTAGAATCCAGTCCTCAAATCATTCATTTCATATTTCTGATGGCCTGAATTATAACTATATGTTTGCACTGCTTCACAAGTCCACACACAATGTAAAGAACTATGATTAATTCTTTCTCCTTCTTCCAAGCAGAACTAGGTCCACCAGGTGCAAAGAACTGTGCAAGCCTCACATAAAACAAGATCATGTCTCCAAGGAAGTGGAACAACTCTTCAGATGCTTCATTTAGCCCTCTTGGCTCTCACATGAGAGCAAAGCAATGACAAATTAATCTGGAATAAAGATTCCTAAGGTCACTGAATTCGGCTCTGAAGGCATAACCAACTATATACAATATCTAAACACTAAATTAGTATTAGATTCCCTTCCAAAGGACCTTGTCCTTCCAGGTGAGTTGTACTGATGAGACATGGGAGGGAGAACCTTGTGATGTCCTGTAAACATTATTCCCTAACATTCACTTTGTGTTCTGAGGACTATGGAACACTCATGGCTCTCCAGAATCCAGCACTTGCACTTCCCATGCATTCATTTCATAGAACTTTCCTCCTAAGAAAGGTTATATTTAATGATGTTAAACTGCATTGAAAATATTTGTGACATCTGTCAAATTAATTTTAAAAAATTCATTAGGGTCAGTGTAACTGCAATAAATATGAAATTAATAGCAAGGGGTTTCTTTTGAGGTTACATTAAAATAACATTCAGGATCTGTCTGAAGCTGACAAAATCCAGGGAACTGGCTGCAGCCACAATTTGTCCTTAAATTCTTTGTGCCTGCACAAGAAAGGTGCTAAACAACCCATATTTCTCATCCACAGTGTTCCATATGCTGGAGTGGAGAAAGTGGTCTCAGAATTGAACTTGGGCTTAAGGCAGTTCAGCTCCATTTGACTTACAACTCCCCTTGGGCAAGTTACTGTTTTGATCCATTTTTGTAAATTCTGGAAAAAAACACATTTAGTTCTTCCCACAGCTGCTTTGAGGAACAGTTGTCATCCATTGATGGTGACAAATGCTCTGATCCTTCTGCACGGAGGATGATATCCCGTGGCAAAATGCTGTTGCTCTCTGTGCTGTTGGCAGTGCCTCCTGGGGCACACCAAAACAAGGTTGTGAATGCAAACACTGATCTCCTGAGTTCACTCCTTCTTGCCCTGTCTGCATTCCCTGTTTTCCCCTCATGGCTTAGAAATACACCTTCTCTTGGCACAGAGAAAAGGACATGACAAAATTTGGGCCTCTGCACTGCAACAATCAGGATCACTGGACAATTTTCCCTTCTGTATGTTCAGTTCAAAATACAAAAACCCAGAGAGAGATCAAAACACATCAAATCTAGGAGAGTTTTGAAATTTGCCAATTCAATTACTTAACCTACAAAAAACCTCCAATGCATAGTTTTAATTTGGAATGCACTGTTCACAGCTCAGGATTTTGAAAACAACATAGCAGTGACTTCAAGGACATGTGACAGATTCCTGTTCCTTTTAGCTATGCTGAAAACAGGTAAAATCCTCTTTTCCAAAATTCCATCTAAACCTTCTCCCAGTTCTACGAAGGAGCCATTCTCATGGGGCTTTTAATTACACCTTAAAACTGCATTTTTGTTACTTAGATCTGAGTGACAAGAAAGATGAATCATGTCTCAGAATTTATTCAGCATTGCTAATTAAACTCATTCCTTGAGGCCCGGGAAGCACTAAACCACTGGAGTGTAACAGTGAAAATTAGTGATTTGAATGGAAGAATCATGAACTTTGGAAAAGAAAACATTACCCATCGGTGGAGCTCACAAAATAGCCCCTTACAGAAACTAAATAAGATTAATGAAGGTGAAGTCAAGAAAAACAACAGCTTCTAAAAGTCCTCATGTCTTATTTTCTAAAGAGCACATAAAATCCACTCAGTACCACTAAAAACCTTTAACGTGCACATGTCTTTTTAACACAGAAAATAGGGAAGCAAGTTTTATAGGCCTCACCTTACTATAGTAAGGCAGCTCTGAGGAAACCTGAATCATCACTGGTGAGTTTGGAGCGACTCTGACTGTAAGAGTGGGGTGAGAGATGCCCTCTGCTTCACAAAAAATGACCAGAGAAATGCATTCAGAAATAACTGCAGCATGTACATCTAATAAAACACACATTCCAGGACTTTCTAACTTGCCTGCAAACATCTGCTCCAACGAAGATGGGACATGAAATCCCAGTCTTCTATCGTGCTCCTTTACAAAAAAGGGGGGGAAAGTACTATGTGATTTCTCAGAGTAATAAACAGAGGTCCTAGGTAATTTCATCCAGTTGGCTGGATGATCCTGGTTTCTATAATGCTCTATGGAGGCTGCAGTAGTCTGACACCCAGTCCACCTAGCAAGCACTTGCAGCTTGCCTAGCAGTTCCAAGAGTAAAACACAGCAAACACAGAGCTCACAACGTAACTTCAGAGCAAAATATAACTTTGCCAGCAGCAGGATCAACCTGTGGTTGGCCCAGGGTTGTGGCTGGCTGGAGGTGTCACTCTCTTGGACAAACTCACATAATTTGTGACTGAGCCATGCTCTGATAAATTCTACGATGCTGCTCACAGGAGTTTCTCAGATCTGGAGTCCTCAGTAACAACAGAGTCTTCCTCACATTGCCAATGTTGGAGTCGAGCTCTTCTGCATATACAGGCATCTAGTCTTTTCACTACAGCTTACAGGATTCTGTACACTCAGAAGCTTATTACTGAGAAACAATTCATCTCTAAGAACAAAAGAAAAACCTCTTTATAAAACCAACATGTCCAGCTTACCACCAGGGCTCAGCTTTCAGACGTAAACCCACACCGATACCTGAAACCACAATACAAACCCCATCAGCTCCATGACAAGAATATTGTAGCAATAAAAGTACATCAGCTCTTGAAATCCTGCACTGTTTGGTGACCTGCTCCAGTGAGGTTCTGCAGAGATCTGTTACCTCTAGAGGCTCTGGGCTGGACTGAGCAGCAAAGCACAGAAATGTGATCTCTGTCAGCCTTCACACGACACTTACAAAACTAACACGCTGAGACATAACTGATTACTTTTGCTCAAACCCATCGGGTGACTGAGCATGCACAGCCATATAATTGCCCTTTAAGCAGATACTTTTCTTGGTGATTTGGAAAGTGGGAGACCAAATGTAAAACTCCACCAATACACACTAGGCAACGGACATGAAATCCAGCCAAGTGCTAACGAGAGTCAAAACAATAAAATGGGCTATTTCTACTTCAGTAGAAATATTTCTACTTCAGCTCTTTGAGTGAAGAATTCTGAGTGTGAGAAGAACATCCCTTGCTGTGCTGTTTACATTCAAAGTTACTCACCAATGCAAATAATCTCTGACCATGGTAATCCAGTGAAAAATGCTGACTTTCCAGGAGGAGAGGTCAATACCAGGAATATGAGATTTGAAAGCAAAATGTCAATTTGAACTAAACTTCTGAAACTGTCCAGCAGCACTCCTCAACATCTAGCCTTGCTACAGACAATATCAAGTTCAGAGCAAGTAAGCAAAGCTTCCTTGAAGATAAGTGGTCAAAGCTACACATAACTATTCTAGCATTGCTTACTCCTCAGTAGAGTGAGAAATTTATGTTTGCTCACTTTGCATTTTTTGCACATTGGCCCATGGTCTGAAGAGACATCTATACTATTTATGCTCCTTAATTTAAATTCCAGCTCAGGCTCCTTTTTAAAATACAGAGCTTTAACATTCAAGTGTCATATCTGAACTTCATATTAAGCAACACACTTATAGAACCTGCCACATGGCAAAAGTGCCAATGCTGCTTCTTCCCATGTGTCTGTGTTCTTCCCATGTCCCATCATTAAAAAAAAAGTGGTTTTATAATATATTAATTTTCAGTATTGCATACAATAATCATAAAGAAATCTGCTTAAATGAGAGTAACATAAAACCCACAGAGAGTGTGAGATGTGATTTTAGGAATGCATGTGAGTCTGTGTCAGTGTTATATTATCCAGCACTAGCAGCTAACCTGTACATTTTGTATGGCATACACCAATCTGCACCAAATATGAGCCAACCTGCCCCTTCACTGAGCTGAAGGTAGGGTAGACATTCTTAAGTGGACAATTAACATAAGCCAAATGAGTTGACCCTAATATCTATTTCTCTTCATAAATTCTGTTACGATGATGGTAATAGATGGACTCAATGATCTTAAAGGTCTTTTTCAACTTGAATAATTCTGTGATTCTGTGATTCACATGGTTCCCTGAAGATCTATCTCAGGCAAGAAGGAAAACAGGATATAGTAAACTTGAAAAAAACAACAACATGAAGGTAATGCCTGTGCCTAAGTTGTGGAAGCAAAATACAGCTCTTTGAAAAAATGAGATTTACCATAAAAACTGACTCTACAGAAAGCAAATTAAAAATGGTCACATTATCTATTTGAAATATGTAGCTCATATAATTATATATGCTGTGACGTGGGGGGAAAAGAAACAGTTAAATTACAAAAACCCACAGTGCATTTAAATGGTTAAGAAGTTCCTGAACTGTTCTTTTCCCTAAGAAAAGATGTTCTCAGGTTGCAGCTGTCCTGGAAAAAAAAAAGCTTTCCAGAATTTGAGTACTTTTAAAGCAAGTATTTCTAACCTGGGAGCACATTAGTATGTCCTTGAGGACAGAGCAAGAGAAATACAGATCACGTAGCACTGTGCTTTAGAATTCAAGAGCAGGGAGGAATAACAATGGTAGTGTGACTCCTAGTGAGAGATGGATCCCTCAGCAGTGGAAAGCTGCTTCCACCTCACATACCTCTGCTCTCTTATGAGGTTTTTATACAATAGTAGCATGTTGTACTTGTGGTACCTTAGAGAGGGGCAGATCCTTCAAATCCTCTGCTTCAAGACAACTTATGGCACAAGGAGGGGCAGAGCCACAAAGGATTAGAAACCTGAAAAGATTTCTTCATGAGCAGAGATAGTCATGATGAGGACACACAGCTCAGAGAATTATTGGCTAAAAGGGTATCAGCAAAGGCATATTAAATACAGAAAGATCCAGAGAAAACAGGCCCTCTGTATTTACTTGGTATCATAACTGACTTCTAATGCAACCAAAGAGTAACAGCACATAATTAACTAGTGGAACCCCTGGCTTCACTAGGATTGGAATTTGAAACATTGCAAAGACAAGCTTCCCACTCCTTTTGGACTGGGTGTTTCTCAATACCCCTCACAGAACATCCTTCACTCTTTAATAAAATTATAATTGAAAACACAATAAAAATGGTGTGATTCAAGGGATCAGCTGCATATCTCTTCCCATTATGATTTGGTAATCAATGTCAGATGATGAAACATTCAATGTTCTATTAGAGAAGGAAATTCTGCTTACGTTTCATGGCATGTCAAACAGTGGCGGAGAAGAGACAAGGAAGAACCTTTCCACTCCTTTTTCCCTGCTTTCCTTGGACAACTTGTTCTGACAGCCTGTTTTGGAGCTCCATCTATCATCCTCCAAATCATCCCCCACCAGCCACCATCAGATGCAGCATACCAAACTACATGACACATTATGACACACTCCTATGTGACCATCCTAACACACTTGCAAAACTGCATGCACTTACAGAACACATTAATAAAGTTTTCTTTAGAGACTGCCACTTCAAATTTAAGATTACATACACTGTTTACAGTGTGGATGGTCACCAGAATGGAATTTAACTGTCTTAGCCATTTGAAAAGTATTGCTATGTCATGGACATTTAATAAGGTTTCCACAGATTTTATACAGATCAAAGGGAGGGAAAGTCTTTCTAAGATACTTTGAAGATAATGTTTCCATTCCACTTAGAATGAAAACTGTCTTTTTGACACCTAAAGCTGCCTAGTCCTTGATCTGCTTTTCCTCAGGTAAAGAATCCATCAAGTGATGAACAATTCAAATAGGGTTATGAGCTCTTTATACTTTATGCAAACAGCCTCAGCTTCTTCCAACTGTTTTGAATGTATCTGATGTGGGAATCAGTCCTGGGCCCTCGACTGCAAGAACCACAGAACACTGTACTGAGACATGAAAGCAAAGCAGACTGAGCTCCCATGACTCAGCTTGTGGGTTTGGGGGCAATTTTCTGGCACCTGAGGCAGCTGTGACAGAATTCTGTGAGTTTTTCCAGGATGCTTTGAGGAGCACATGGAACAAAATGCCTCAGATTTCCTCTAAGTGCAGTTCTTCTGAGATTCATTTAGATCCAGAGCTTCCTATCTTGCCTGCTTTAACAGAAATATTTTCTTTAAGGTCATCACCAGATGAACAGAATATGTTGTTTAGCTTTCAGTCTAATCAGAGAAGATAGATTTTGTTTTGGGAAGAAGTTTGGTTTGTAATGTGAAGTGCTCATTGAAAGATGTTTATGTTTTCTGTGAATGTAAGGTTTTCCAGAGTCTTTGGTGGTGGCATGAGCTGTATTTCACAGGATGCTCATCCAGGCTGTTAACTGACTGTGTGAGAATCCTGTCACTACAACACAGGCTGCAGGAAAGCAATGCTAGCAAGGCTCATGTCCTGATAATTCTAACTCCACACTGAACACTCACTCTGTGTGTGACTTGGCAAAAGGTTCACCCCCAAAATTACAACTAGACTCCATTCTTTTCATGTTTGTGTCTTTTTTTTTTCCCCTAGGAGGGAATAGAGACATGTAGACAGCATGTATTATTTGACTAAAGCTCTAACTTCTCAGTTACAAAGAAAGCACAGAACATGCTTTAACTTTGCATTTTCTTCCCTGAATCAAAGTTTTTAAAAAAGATGTTTCCTAAATAAACTGAAAAACACGAAATGCCTAAAACCAGTGCAAGAATGATATTTTTTTTCACAGAATGAACTCTATAACAAAAGGAGAAAAATGCTTCTTTTATAAGCATAAGGATCAAGTTCTTTCTCAGAAGTGCAGATTCCAGAAGCGCAGGTCCAGAGAAGAGCAACGAGGCTGGGGAAGGGACTGGAGCACAAGTGCCATGAGGAGAGGCTGAGGGAGCTGGGGGTGTTCAGCCTGGAGAAGAGGAGGCTCAGGGGAGACCTCATCACCCTCTGCAACTCCCTGACAGGAGGTTGGAGTCAGGTGGGGGTTGGTCTCTTCTCCCAGGCAACCAGCAGCAGGACAAGAGGGCACAGACTCAAGCTCTGCCAGGGGAGGGTTAGGTTGGATATTAGGAAGAGATTTTTTACAGAGAGAGTGATCAGACATTGGAATGTGCTGCCCAGGGAGGTGGTGGATTCCCCATCCCTGGAGGTTTTCAAGCTGAGACTGGATGTGGCACTTAGTGCCATGGACTAGTGACCACGGTAGGGTTGGACTGGATGATCTTGGAGGTCTTTCCCAACTGGTTGATTCTATGATTAAGTTCCCCATATATTATTCTTCTTATGAGGCTGATACATAACAAATGATATTAATTTGTTTGTGACCATTTTCACTGGAGACCTAGAAAGGCCAAACTCATTTACTCTGTGTAGACCCAAAGGGAATCAACACCATTTACCAGAGCAGAAATCACTTTTCCTTATTCCAGTGCAGCATGTTGGTTGTTGTATTGGTTGTCATTACCAGAGGAGAAATAAAGGAATTTCTTATATTATTCCTACCCAAACCCACTATACTGTAGTTTTACAACCTCTCAAGCACAAACATACAACACTGTTTACAATTATCTAAACTGTCCAGTTGGTCAAAGAGCTTGGTGACCCCTGGAGGAAGAATGGCAATGGTAAGGAAAGACAGGAAGGATAACTAAAAATGAATAATTAAGATGATGCTTTGCAGAGTGTGTGGCAGAAATCACACAAAAATCATTCCTTAGAAATGTTTAAAACCTTTGAGAAACAACTAAGTCATTTAGATGCAGGTTTAATTTAAATGTGAACACGCATAGGATGTATGTGATTTTATACAGATCTATATATATCCCAGAAAATTTGTAGATAATGTACAGAAATGATAAAGATCAATGGGCAAAAACCACTATGGGTTCATGAAAAATCTGAGTGAATCCTGAGCCGCCCAAGGAAGGGCACACAGCTCTGACAGATCCCTTAGTACAAACGGTGGGAGTAAAACATATCCACATGATAATCACATCCCTACTGAAATTGGAAACGTATGTGAAAGCCATGGTGGTCCTGCAAAAATACAAACTCATAAACGATTTTTTGATTTGGTGTCATCATTCATTTCTTCCATTCGAGGACTCAGTTTTAGTGGGCCATGCAGAGATTGATGGCTTTTTCATAAAAGGATATTTTATGAAATAGTGAAATGTAGCATATTTCTACCTGATAAATGCAGAGACCTGTAAACTTTGAACCCACACTGGCCTTTGTTGCTCATGACCCTGTTTAAGTGATTTATTTTCTTTTAACAACTGCAGTCTGCAGGAGGTAGAATATACTGTGTAGAATTTTAATTCTGCTGGAAACAGAACAGTTTAAACAGAATGGTTGACATTGGAAGAGCTATTACTGAAAAGTCATATTATCTTCATTTCAGTATCCCTTTTAAGGACAATATTTATGGTTGGAGAAAATGCATAATTTACAAACACAGCTTGGTAGGCTGCTGCAGAGCAAGGGAGGAGTTGGCATCCTTGGCCCCACATCAGGGCACCCAGTGGACTGCACCAAAGCCAGAGACTCTGCAAACCTGGCACGTGTGAAGGGATAAAGTCAGAAAAATTGTCTGTTGTCCAGAAGAACATCTTAAGGCAACCAAACACTCCCCACCCTTGTGAAACTTTTGGACCTCAAAAACTTAGCAAATTCCAAGTAAATAATATTGTGCTAGAATTTCAGTGCAGGGCCCTCAATACAGTGACAGCTCCAGCTTTGACTTAAGTGAACTCAGTTTCTTTTTTGCCCTCCCTTCTCTGCTGTCATTGCATTTTGTTAATGTGCAGTGAAGTCAAGCAGCATCACAAGCATAATTCCTACTCTGCACAAATGTCAGCATGGGAGAGAAGCAGATCAGTCCTCTTCCATGTGTAGGGAGAAACCATCCCAAACCCAAACCATTTCCCATAGACAGTGTCCAACTGTGTTTCACAACTGATGTCAGGCAGTGTCCTCAGTAGCACACCACAATACTGCTCTAATAATCTCCATTGGGTGACAGACCTACAAAACCTTCACATCTCTGCATTATCACACAGTGCCCAAGGCTCCATATTATAGAACTAATTTTGTAAAATTCAGTTTGGAAGTTGCTCGTTCACGAAACAAGCTCCCTAAGTCAAGCAAATTCTGTGTTTGTTAAACATCTCATGACTATATGGTGCTTTAATAAAAGCAGTAAATGTATAAAGCCTCCCTACTTCTCTCTACTCTTCATTCTCAGAAATAAATCTTATGAAGCAGATAAAAGTATTACAATTAATCCCTCCTGAATGGAGACAGCATGGACTACTATTTTCAGTGCGAGAGGAACTGGCTTTGACTAGAGTGGCAACAACTGGCAAACCAGTTTTATAGTTCTGATTTATTGAATATTAGGGAATAGACTTTTTTAATAACCATTCCATTTAAGTATTCATTAAAATGGAATTAGTACAAGCAGGGCCAGATTCTGATATCCATATTCTTGTCAGACAGCATTTTATTACAGAAAAGTCTCACTGACATGAGTGGGATTACTTGTAAAAGACCATTCAGCACGAGTGAGAACACAGAGCCAGACCCTAACGGGGTACAAAGGTTTTAGGTTCCTCCCCGACCCCCAAGTGCCCCACACACCCTTCAGCACTGGCTGGAGCAGTGATTTTGTGTGCCCAAGGCACCTCCCCACACTGCTGTGCACCAACTCCTGACCTCACCAGCACAAACACATGACACACCTTGTCCCTGGCCCAGGTATATAGGATGTGAAACATCTATCTTCATCCTCACAGAGGAAATAATTCCCAACTGCTGATTATTTTGCTTTAGACCTTATACTAAAGGTAAATATCTTCATAGCTCTTTCAGTCTGAGTAAGTTTGACCTGACGAATGCATAGCACATGTTGCCATAAAAAAGCACTATGAAGATGAATTTTGATTTATATGAAAAATCACTCAGAGGTAAAAAAA
Organism: Acanthisitta chloris; assembly: GCF_000695815.1. Taxonomy (NCBI): domain Eukaryota; kingdom Metazoa; phylum Chordata; class Aves; order Passeriformes; family Acanthisittidae; genus Acanthisitta; species Acanthisitta chloris. Next base: position 39,083 of record NW_008651097.1, read on the forward strand.
ACAGGGGGTAGTGATGGATCTTATTAAAGGCTCAGGGCTGCACACTCCATTTCTCTAAATGACATGGAAGAAGAGAAGGACATCATGTGTTTTTGTTTATACACTCCTGATTTAAATGTACAAATAAACACATTCCAGAAAACTCTTGTGATAGCACTGGGTAAAGAGAACTGGCTTAGTTAAGAATGCTGCTGAGAGTTAGAAAAACCATATTCATTTTTTCCATACATAACCTAAAATGTGTCTCAGACTCTAGCACCTATAGTGTATTTCTTAATTCAATAACCTCTACAACAAGGCAGAGAGGAGGCTGAGAAATGTATACATAAAGCAATGATTAATATCCTAATTTATCTTTCATTCAAAACTACTTGGCAATTGATTTTGGAAACTTATCTTTAGCATAGATGCTGTAATTTTATATTTCATTACATACACAGGCAACACAGGGAATATGCCTCTTACATCCCTTCTCCCTCTAAAAAGCTGCTGTTTCTGCAGGATCCCTTAGCAGAAATCTCTTCTGCTGATAGAAAAACAAATCTGGTCAAAGCCAATTTGTTTGATACTTTCTTAAAATATTTTAACAAGTCTATTTTTTGGTTTAGTGTAATATAATGCATTATAGTTACAGCATAATACAGTGCAACTAGTAAACAGACTACTTATTATTATTTAACTTTGGTTTAAAAACTATCCAGCACCAAAAGTTTCTATTTGATTGTTCTCAAAGGTCAGACTTGAAAGCTTAAACTTCAGGTTCTGCTGAGATAAAGGCACTGAGCTTTGCAAAGTTATGCTATTATCCCTGGTTATAATCTTCACTGACTTCAGAAATAATTGCTTTCCTTAAACAAAAAGGAAGTCTGATTCTAATTTGCTATCTAGATCTACATTCTTATATTCTTTTTATAGATTTTTGAACAAGTTATCACTGGAATCTTCCTTCACTCAAACATAAGTGAAAGTTTTATCTTACTTCAGATATCACAAAAATAATTTATGGCTAAGGAAACAAAACCTTTTGTCTCACAATATATTTCTTTGCCACAGCTGTGGTATTTCACTGAGAGCACAAAAGCTGTGATGGTCTGGACTGCAATCAACCATTTTTAATAGGAAATTTTTACAGACTTTTAATAAGATCTCCTAACATAATTTATGGGGAGAGGTTTTGAAGTGAAGAGGCATTGTTTGGCAGAGTGTTCTTCCTCTAATCTCAGGAAATTTAAATAATTGAGTGCTCATTTCCTCTAAACTTAGGATTTCTCCTTTAAAATGATTAAGAAAAACACCTGCTGCACTAGCAGCAAAATAAAGTGTATTGAGAGTCCAAACAAAATATACTGATAAATGCTTTTCAAAGGCAAAAGTCCATGTCAGAACCCAATGTTTTTCATAATAATGCAATATTGAGCTTTGCTGCTTCAACTCAGCATTTTTAATACAGATTTTGAATGCTGGTCAGGAGAGCTGCAGGTATGGGTTTTTCCTGACAGAGTTGGGGGAATTGGAGTAAGTGGACAAATGTGGAGAATTTACAGATTACAAGAAAAACAGATGAGCACCCAAAGGTTGCTATACTTACTGAAGTTATCCAGAGTTCTTCTGACTACAGAACTTGGCTGGAAGAATAAGGATAACAGACCTCAGATATGTCTTGCAAGAAGAGGCTCAACAGGTATTTGAGCAGATTCTCTTTAGTCCCAGTGAAAACTAGGGAAAAAAACAGAAACATAAGTAGGAAGCACATTTCTATACATCCATAAAGCGAATCAAAGCTCCTGCATACGAAACAGCTTTAGTTTGGTTGAGTGGGAATTTGGATGAAGTTCTGAATTATTTTTTCTCTTTTCTGCATAACTCATGGTCCGTCATTCTGACTTAAACCAATAGCTAACCTAACTGTGCTCCCCCGGCTAGGCTGGCTAGAACAGCTCTCCCAAAGGAGGAAAAAGTTTTAAAAGAAGGACTCAAGATGCTCAGGCAGAGACACGGGACTGGTCCAGGTCACTGCGAGCCAGAGACCTCCAGAGGGCACTCAGCACAAAACACACTGCGCTGCCGCAGGGACAGGGACTCAGTGGGACAACAGCTTCCACTTCAGGACTGCAGAGAGAGGACTCCAAAAAGTACCAAATATAAATTCTGAAGAGGAAAACTGATGCCATCATAGGGTCTGCATTGCTTTTCCGTAGTGGAGATCACTGATTTCATCAATGCTTTTAACAAAAGAGGATCAGTTCTTGAGTCAGCATTAAATCCTTTGTCTTTGCAACCTGCTGATTTCAAAGAGCCTCCATAAAAAAAGGCTTTTTAGGAGGTGTCACCTGAAGGACTTTGTTTTCTTCAGTCACCACGCTCAAAGCAGGCAGCACAGAGTACTACTCCTTTAGACTCCATCTCTCTCTGCTTTGCCTACAGAAACAAAGAAAAGCAATTCACACTGGATGCCAGCTGAAATCCATCTTTTGCCTTCAGCAGTTAAGCCTTACTTAGGGAGTAAGACTTTCTCGGTGTGTACACAGATATTTCCAGACAGACACACAATTGTAGTGACCTCCTTTGGGCTCCTGCTCCCGAGGGCAGTGTCCCAACCTGGAAGCCTCTTCAAGGAGCTCTGGCTCCCTCAGCAGCACTTTAACCCCATCCACGCCCCATCTCTGAACTGGCTTCACAAGCTGCAGACAGACTATAAACAACTGCCTAATTTCCCCAGAAATGTCATCATCCCAATAAAACTGCAGCCCATTCCCCTGTGACATCCTCTTTCCATCGGTAGTTTCACAAAACACATACTGCCCCCTTTATATTCAAAGTGGCCTTCCTGATGCACAAGTTCAAGCCCCAGCTACCATCTATCATCTCAATTCTTCTGGGACAAATAAAGTATCATGCAACAGACCATATGTGGATATTTCTGCAGACCTCTCTAGGCTCATGTCCTGTCTACCCAGTGTGATCAATGGTTATTTTATTATTGTACATGCAGAATAATACACGACAAACCTCCATCTGGGTGCACTACCTCAACAAAAAATAGACACTGGGGTTAGAAGGGAATTCCCTGCATGACTTGAGCTGTTTCTGTGCCCTGGGGTTTCTGAGGGATATGCAGAGGTATCTCAGACACAGAGTAGGATCTCTGGGAGACTGATGGCAGCTGACAGGCACACACCATATTCCAGAAAGCAAATTGGCATTAGGCATGAACTTCAGCACCTGAAACATCTCCTAAAGATCTGTGCAAATCCAATGTATGATGTATCCCTATCCCCTCAGTGTGCTGGAGTGGCTGAGGGCACTTAGAGAAGAGGAGACAGAGGGGAGACCTCATTGCTGGATATAACTTCCTTGTGGAAGGATGTGCAGGGGCAGCACTGACCTCTTCTCCCTGGTGACCAGTGACAGAACCTGAGGGAATGGTCTGAAGTTGTGTGAGGGGAGGTAGGCTGGAGATTAGGAAAAGGTTCTTCCCCCAGAGGGTGTTTGGGCACTGGAACAGCTCCCCAGGGATGTCCTGTGCAGGGCCAGGAGTTGGACTGATGACCCTCAAGGATCTCTTCCAACTCTGATCACTCTGTGATCCCAAGTAACCTTTACTCTCACAGGACTGTGTTAGGCAGTACCAGAAGATACTGCTTTTAAAGTCACCTGCTCTTCAAAAATGCTCAAACACTCATTCTCTGAAAATCATATCCTCTTCCAGATCAGACACACAAAGGAGAGACCTATCTCTATACCTATTTACTACTTCCAGAAAATCCACAAAATACAAAACACTTGCAAGACTAGAAATTAGATAGTATTAAAATATTCTGTTTCAGAACACTTAGTAAAGATAATTAATCAGTTATAGTAGGGATAATATTGTAAAAACACTGCCCAAACTAGAATAAATTGATTAGGCAGGATTTGGATGATATAAAAATTAAAAGCTGAGCCATGATTCAGAAGTAACAGAAACATGTGGACAAGCAAAACTAATATTAGACATGACACTTAATAAAGGCAGTGTGAGCCTTGATCAGGTTTGCTGTGCTCAGTGCTGTGGAAGCTCAGAAGCAGATGTCACCCCTGCTCTGGGTATTAGGCTCAGTAACCAAATGTAGTCATTATTTGTCCAGGTTTATACACACAGAAGGTTTGTGCACAGCAGTTTTACCAACTTAGGAATTTTAGGAAGTTTTTAAGACACTTTTGTCACTGCAAACTATGGTGGATATAATGCTAATAAGGTGATGTGACTAAGTTCAACCTTTATTGATAAACAGTTGAAACTGTTAGTGCTTTTCAGTGTCTTCTACAGATTTTGTATGAAACCAACATTTCAAACGTTTCCCCAGATGTCTGAGGATCCAAAACAAGGACAGGCTATGGACAGAATCACACTCTGGGTGTTAGTGTGGATCTAACTCAGAGTATAGAGCCAAGAGCAGCAACAGCTCTCCCTGGAAGTGTACAGACTCTGCCAGGGGAGGGTTAGGTTGGATATTAGGCTTTTTTCCAGAGAGAGTGCTCAGGCATCGGAATGTGCTGCCCAGGGAGGTGGTGGATTCCCCATCCCTGGAGGTTTTCAAGCTGAGACTGGATGTGGCACTTAGTGCCATGGTCTAGTGACCACGGTAGGGTTGGACTCGATGATCTTTAAGGTCTCTTCCAACCTGGTTGATTCTATGATTCTATAAAACAGCGCATGGATGTGGCGCGTGGGGACGCGGTTAGAGGTGACTGTGGCGGTGCTGGGGGAATGGTTAGACTTGGGTGATCTTAGAGGTCTTTAGCCACCTTAGCCATTCTGTGATTCTGTAGGTTTCTCCCTCGGGGAGCACTGACAGGCTCGGGACGGGGCACAGGCTCAGCAGGATCCGCC
>NW_008651098.1:0-19554 GCF_000695815.1 Acanthisitta chloris
TATATATATAAATTGGGGGTTGAACTCTCTCCTAAATGTGTGATTGCTCTACTCTCAGAGAAACTGTAGCTCTTACAGCCTTCAAATCATCCATTGACTTTGACAGGCAGTCACAGGAATGATGGGATAACATTGAATCAAACATAGGCAAATGTTCCTTTTCATTGACCCTTGTAAGGAAAATATCTCTAAATGTCTGGAAACTTAAAACTGTCATGTGCTCTACTGGGGTTCAAGGTCTGTTACGGTTAAGTCACAGTTAATGTTAAGTGCATCAAAATTTGCAGCAATCACATTACTCTAAAACAGATGAACCACCTGACAGATTTACATCAAAATCACAGAGACATTTTACAGTTCCATTTGATTGCATATGAGAGTGTTTCATAATCTGATGTTCTGCAGTGCAAATTTAGAGTGCTGCCATTAGCTTTGAAAGCACTGCAGTAAATCCACCATCCGTGTATTTGACCCAGCAAAACTAAATCCAAACCCCACCTTCCTTGTTGAATCTGAGTTCTTAATATTCTGTTCTTTTACCTCTGTTTATTCTTTAGGGATTAAAAAATAATAATCAAATTGTTTAATTTTGTAAGACAAGGAAGATGTTACAGCTGCAGCACTGTGCAACATTTAATCCATTTTCCATTTCAAATATGCATCTGTATGTATAGATGACATCCAAGAAAAATTTTGCATTCAGAATTGAAAGCTCATTTGAACACAGTATAGCCAGTGCATTCCTTCCATTTATAGAAAGACCATTGCTCATGAACAGTTATCTAGAAAAAGCCTTACTACAGACACTCAACAGATAAGAGAGCAAAGCATTTCCACAAGAACACTCCTTCCTCCTCTCATGAGTGCACGACTTGATCAAGCTCAAGTGACTCACAGGTTTGAAAGGCTTTGTCCACATCATAAATCATAAACACTGGAGAGATTTATCTGAAGAGATAAATTATGTACAACTGTTGTAGTCAAAGGCCAAGGTAGAAAGTGGGTGGGAGAGGGTATTTTGCACTGGTCTAAGCATGAGGGAGTTAGACACATTTAGTGGTGTTTCAATAAGTAGATATAGGTATAAACCTTCGGAGCATATTACATAATGTCTTCATGCCTAAATGACTTAAAGCATTATAACTGGAAAACTGGGCTTAAGAAAGTCTCAGCAGTCTTTGACAGGATACTTTACATTGTTGAATTAGAATTTCAAGGGTAAAACCTCCAGTTTGAATAACAGACTTTCATGCTAGCATTAAGCCAAAATGGCCAATGTGTCTATGGTGGATAGATGTTCATTTCTAATAAACAGGAAGCAGTTTTTCCTGTCACCTCTATCAGCTAATCAGTGACCAAACCTTAGCTTTCTCCTAAACATCTTCTGAAATCTGCCTGCAGTCTGTTCCTGAGTCCACACAGTGTGAACACAGGCACACAGGTTTTGTGTAGACAAATCTCCCTATAATCTCCATGCTCTTTCCTTCTCCACCTGCAGCAAAAGGAAAGGTCCTATGGCCACAGCTCAAAGGGGCATACATACATTCAGAACCTGTTCCCCAAGAAGACTTACTGCTGATAGCTCTCTTCCAGGTCTGCAGTGAGTCCTTAATAAAGGTCATGGCACAAGGAATACTCTTACTGAGCAGCAAGTCATCTCCTCCACGTTGTGAAAAATTACCCAGCTGGTTACAATACTGCCTAAACTGGAAAACATGCTTTTTTACATCTGCCAACAAATTACAATAGAGATTATACTGTTGAAGTATAATCTGAATAAAAAAAAATAGTAGGTTAAATTTGTTGGAGGGTCCTGACAAACCATTTTTTAGATAAGGCCCCCAATATCAAACCTACTGTTACAGGGAATATATAAATCATTTACATGTCTAGGACTGATATTGGACTATGAGTTGATAACTAAGGTGACTAATTAAAGCAGAAAAGCCTTGTTTCCTGAATTAACATATAGTATTTGAAGGGAATTAATAGGAACTCTTGAGACTAAAATAGGGACATGGATTTTAAACTGCACTGAAAAGCATTGGAATAGTTACACTTCTTTGTGAGACAGATTATAAAGAAATATACAGAAAATAGGAATGTGTGTGCTAAAAACAGAGACTGTCCTTTCTGCATTGGAATGTCTGACAGCTAAGAATTAGTTCGGCTTTGTCATTTTAAATAGTGGCTGATATTTTGTCAAGATGTTCCCTCTTGGGTAGATTCTTACAAAATGAGAGCGATGATTCCATTAATTTGTATCTCTTCTGTGGTCCCAGGTGATGTAGTTAATATAGTTTCTGTAATGTCAAGTTAATACTTGTTCCTCCTTTTGGTGAATTCTTCTATAAATTTGCCCTCAGCTCATATTATACCCTCTGGTAGTAGAGAAGTTGAAAGTAGAGAAGAAGACTTCAGGTTTGATCAAAAAAAAATTATAAGAGCTATCAAAATTAAAATTCCACCTCTGTATTCAGATGCAACTTAGGTTTTCGCTCATCTGCTTTCCAATGGGGGCCAAACCAATACCTGGACATTTCGCAGAATTTTCACTCTTCCTTCATTCACTTTTATCTCTGCTTTCTGTGTGAAGTGTACAGTCCCATAACACCTTGACTCAAGAGAATGTCAAGGTACTTCAGCTGGAAACAGTGGGACAAAGTTGCCAAGTGCAAATCTGCTGTTGACTTGGACAGTTCTTCCCAAGAGGCCTCATCCTCAGTCTTGGGAACCTCTAGGAAGAAGATAAAAAGAAGCCTAGTAATACTGGTCTTCAGAATATCTAACTCATTTCCTGAATTAGGTGAAACAAGCTGGACACCTATGCAGAGAAAACATACGTGTTCAGGAAGAAATTTCACCTAAACTTTGATTTCTCTTTCACTAATCACAATTGATGAACTTAACTATATAACGGAGCAGTTATTGATATACCTCCATGCCTTTAGGAATTTGTGAGTGCTTTTCTCAGAAATAAGATGAATACTGGTGTAAAACTCTATTTCACAAAGCAAATTTGTATAAGTCCACAGATGTTTATCTCACAGTGACTGAAAGAAAAATTAATCAGGAAATTTGGTACAGTCAAATGGTAAAAGAAGGACTTGAAAGAGGTAAGCACTTGAAATCAATAAATTCAAGTTTTCTTTTTTTCATTTTTTCATTCTAGTTAAAAAAAAAAAAAAAAAGAAAAAAAGGAAACCCATAGTTAAAACATAGAATTGATGCTGATCTCTCAGGCTAACATTTCAATGAGTGAAAACTTCAGGGAAATTTGGCTGTATTCCAGTTTTTTGCAGTTCTGTGCTCTTTTAGGAATTTTAATTTTTTCTTGGATAATTAGATCTCTGACATTAGATGCATATAATTAACAGGGAAAATGGTTTGCATGCTGACTATAATAGCACTGTCTGATCTCTTTGCCAGATAACTGTTATGACCTGTTTTTTCAGAAGAATTTTATTCCCACAGATAGCAGCAGACATGCCTAACTGGAACCACCTGAATTTGTTTGCAGGGATGAAATCCTGGGACCTTTTGGTGATTTCAGTGTCCCATGATTTTGCATGCATCCTTAAAATTTCCCTTTAAGATAATCCTCTTTCAAAATATTTCTTCTTTTGATATTTGATTGTGAATGATTCCCCCTTGTCAATAGAATAATAGGACTGAAACTTCATGTGCAAAACTGTATTGCTCAGGGAAGATGTTTCTTAGAATTGACGCAGAAGCTTTTACTGCAATTTTCAAAATCTGCCTCTCCGGGTGGGAGAGAGATGTGCTCTCTTTAAACTAAAATATTAGATTTATCCGTCTGCTGTTAACCAAAGTTCAGGACTCAGGTGTTATCCATATCTTTGGATATGTCTTTGGAAAATTATCCCCAAGTCTATTTTACAGCCTATTTACCAGCTGCTAAGCAAACACCACCTAACAAAGAAAGGACTGGGAAAAAAAATTGTTTGCAGCTGCTTGTTACCATGTATTTTATGCTACTTAGAATTTGCTTTTTGCATTTAGATCAGGTAAAGTTTTGGTTCAGTAAAATAAACCTTTCAGTCCTGATTCTTTGTGGAGTAAAAAATATGGACATTAGGTGAGTGAAGCCACTACCAGATTACCTTTTATTTTTGTTTCTGAACATGAGGTCCAGGAGTCATATTTAGGTGGCTAAGAATAAAAATAAAAAAATAAATAGATTTTTTTTAAAAAAATTAAAATAAGCCTAAACTGGTTTGGACCAAATTGGTGTTAGGATTTTTAGCTATGTGTTTGATTATGGTCCAACTCTTCTGTCCAGGTCAAAGGAAGGCAGCTTTCACATCTGTGGAAGAAGAGAAAGGTCTATTAAGCATTTTTGAAAAATCCCATGATGATCTGAGAACAGTGTATTACAGTTCATGGAGAAATTACTTTTAAGACATATTGCAAGCATCCTTATAATTCCACTGGGTGCAGTGGATTAAAAAATATCCCAAAGAAGTCAAAACCTTTAGCAGCTATCTGCAGCTAAAGCGTATCATCCACAGCTCTGCACATTCTTGCTTTTCTATGTGGAAGATAAAAATAGGTTTCCTACACAAAGCTGGCATTATAGGGCCACACAAATACACAGCAAACATTTTTTTACAAATCAGATCATTCTCTACACTACTGCTTTTCATGTATGGAGCCCTTACTTCCATGCTTTTTTCCCTTTCCTGAGCATTACTCTGTTATTTTCCATCATTCAACATGGCTACAATATATGAAGCCATTACTGTCTAAGCATGCAGCAAATGAATGTCTGTGTGTGTATATATAAAATTACTGTTTAGATTCCACCTTATTATTTGAATGGCTTTGCTTAAGCTTCCAGTTTTGAAAATACCACTGTGTTTTTTTGAAAAAAAAAAAAAGGTTTTATAATTGTTCCTCCAGTTTCTAGTAATCAGTGCAGAACAGCACTCTGTTTATCATAACAGAATGAGAGGAGGGGAGCAGAAAAGAGAAAAATTCAATGGTAAAATCTTTGAACATAGTCAGATATTGCACAAATTAGATTTACAGTGCCATGGGTCTTGAGTAGACACATATCCACTCTTTAAAATGATTGAATGTTTTACTGCAATACCTAAGACCAGACAGAATCCCAGACTATCTTCTAGATGCTGTACAAGCCCAAAATAGAAGATCCATACCTACCTCTAAGAGCTCTCAATTTACATACAAACTTTCTGTGTTTGCAGGTGTTCATATCTGAGGGATGATCATATCCCCTTGTGAAGACAACCTCCTCTGTATTCCATCTTGATTACTAGCACTTTCCTTTGCATCTTTTCCTGTGAATCAGTCTTTTTCTGACAGAAGCTGTCTTTTCCTGAAGTCTCATCTCTTGAATGTTCTGATCACGTTGACTACAGATTCTGCTGGATTTCTTTTTATCTGGCCTTCAGAGGAATGCCCCAGTTTGAAACAATTCCTTACATTAGGAGATGGCTATCCCTTCTGCTATAAACTTCTGCTTTCTTTAATTGTTGGTCTGTTGAGTTTACATATGTCCAACCACCTGTGCTCAGTTGTTAGTTCTGTCTTTGGCTAAATTTCAACCATCCTCATGCTCATTGCTCAGTAGTTTTCTCTTTCCTCATAGTCCAGGAAAAGAGGCTATTAAGACACAGAAGTATTATGGGCTACAAAATCAAAATAGAATTTTGAAATTATAGACAGATTGATTAACTAAATCATCATTTATGTAACTTTAGGTGTCTTGGTTTTCTTATCAAAATCAATTTGAGCAATTATATGGATAAATCTGCAACATACTTCAGTACTCTGCTATTCAAAGTCTGAAATCATAGAGCTCAGTTATTATGCATGTAATTCTGAGATAACCCATTCCATGGAAACAGCAAGAAAGGTCTAGCTCTTACTGGGTCAGGTGTGTAATCCTGTTCTGCCTGAACACTTCAGACAATCTGAGGCATCAGAATGACCATGGCATTACAGCAGGTGATATGACTAACAAACATAAGGAAACCTTGAGTGATTTTTTTATTGCTTCCAAAGAATATAAATAGTTATGAATGTGGAAGGTAAAGGCACTCAGGCTTTGGACAATTTCCCCCTCACTTTTCTTTTATTTCTCCTCTTTTCTGACATTTTTGCTTCTAAAATCTTGTCTATCTTTGCTAATGGAATCATTTGCTCTTGCAGCTGAGCTTGACCCCTTTGAATAGTAAGAGCCAGTGAAATGTAACTATGACAAGAAGTGGTGACTTCAGAAAGCTCTGTGTTGAGATTTCAAATGGACATAAGTGATCAAATCAATATCTTTCAAATTTTGCATCTCATCAAATTTCAAGGAACAAAGCAAATATATTTGGGCTGTAAGATTTCCATTTTCTCATCAGATTTATTACGGGCTGAATACTTTCTTTATTCTTGTTTGAGAGCTGTGATAGTTCATTTTATTAAGTTATGTAATTGTGGGCAACCCTCATCATACACACTTCTAGTCCAGTTGACACATGCACTAATCTGATAGAGTGAAATCTTAATCTTGATAATGATAATTTGTGCTATTTCTGCAAAGCCTTTCATCCTATAGCATCCAAAAGCATTTAAAAGATTTGCTGTGTGCAACTGAGTTCTACCAAACGCTGTGGAAAAGCCCCCTTTCCTGACCAAGGTCATTAGCACACTGAGAAATCCTTTTTTCTTCCAAATCAAAATTCAATAGTACAACTGCTGCAGGTTTGCAGTTGACAGTGAGGTTCATTTTGCATTCAGCATGCATGTTTGTATCTAAATATTACAGTGACAGGCATGCTGTAACTACCTAAGACAGGAAATACTGTGCATGCACAGCCTTTTAAAAATTGGTGCACACTCGTAAGATATCTGTATGAAAAAAACCCCAAACATATTCATATCCTTGTGTTCACCACCAGCTATGCTGGGAATGTTTGCCAGATCTTATTTTGAATTCTATTTACAGTGTAAGCAAAACATTGCTCTCAATGCATTTTCACTGACATTAGTTAAGAAATAGCTCATGATGACGGTATTCAATACCAGAGTAAATGGGAAAAACAGGAACCTGAAACGAATCCGGTAAAGCTCTGCAAGCTGTAATACTCAGCTCACGTCTGGAAAAGCTAACAATCAGACAAAGGAAATTAAGGAGCAATACAGGTCAAGGAAGGTCTATGGAAAAAAGAAGTGATTGAAGCCCCCTTCTATCAAAAATCTTTCAGGAAAAAAAATAAACCCAAAATCTAGCATGGTTACTCTGTGGGGTATTCCTCCCACCACACCCTGGAAAATGCTGAGGTAGACCTGGCTGAGATGGTATGATTATATGAGACCCTTCTGAGTGGTACTGAGAGCCAACCAGGAAGAGTTTTAATGACTATCCAAGGAAACAGAAGTGAGATTAAAGCAGAGTCCAGAAAGAGTGGATGAGATTATGTTAATTATCATAACTTTATTGCCTTTTCAAATGTTTGCAGCATGGATACCCTGAAAGGATTTAGTACATAGCTAAATCACTGCTGCGGCAACCCACTGAACTGGTTCAGGTCATTCCTGTTACAGTCATATTGGACCAAATCATTAAATGGCTATTAAAAAGCAAGAATTTCTAGGAGCATCTGTGAGTTTCAGGAAATGGTGCTACTGATTCTATGGGCCTCTTCTTTTTATATCACATTCCTATAAAAAGTGAGAAGGAATCTTATTGCCAGCAGAGATGTAAAATCAGGTCGGGACTGTCGCTAGTTATTTAAAGGTATTGCAATGCTTTTTGTAAGAGTGAACATATTACATGCTGTATCTTGGCTAAATTCCATCTGTTATAATTACATCCTCTTCTCCCCTTCTCAAACATTTCTCGCTGTCACAAGAGGATGCAACGTTCTTCTCTTTCCTGGTCTAGATGTCTGTGGAGCAGTGTTTCAATCTCATAGTGATCTTTCTGAAAGACAGAATCAAGTTGCCTAAGATGCAGCCTGATCTCTGCATCACTCCCTGTGGCATTGCTGTGGATGGAGAGAAAGAGACATTCAAAATTAATACTCAGGCAGAAGTTCCATTTTTTGTCCTGCTTAAGTACAAGCACAAACCTGCTGCTTTGGCTTCCTCCATGGTTACTCACTTGCTACACTCCCTGGAGCAGTGGGAGGCTTAATACTTTAACTCTAAAAAGTAGTTTTAGATCATTTTAGTCAAAATGCAAAACACCAGTATTCCATTAGTACTGGGAATGCTTTCAGAGCTTTGACCAGCTTGTGCTTCCAGCTTGATGAGCTGATGATTGTAGACCTTAGATGGCATTTAGATAAGCAGAATCCACAGGGGTTTCTTACTATGTTAGCTGCTCAATGAACTGCCAAAACTGTACTGAAAGCAAACAAGGAGTGTGTGACTACAAACAAAACAAAACAAAAAAAAAAAAAAATCAAAACAAAAGAAACAGACACCTGATAATATTTAATTATTATTTTCTCTCTAGATACAATGTTTGCTGGAGAGAAGTGCCCACAAGCCTATTACTTGGAAACACATGAAGATACTCCACTAGAGCAATGGTCCTTGCAGTCTAATAGCCAGCTATGGATGAAGCAGGAGAGGAAAGCCTAGTGAAGATATCCACCAGCATATCTGGAAAAATGCACCATGCCAAAAGTCAAATTCCCATCACAGATGGCACTAGATGAGTATCTTGTTGCCAGTTTCCACAACAACAAAATCTAAATGGCAGGAAAACTAAACTATTTCTCACCTGGAACACTGACAAATTGGACTAAGCAACTTGGGGTGAGGCTGATCAAGTTTCACTGCAACTGCCAGAACCACAACCTTTTTTCTGTGTCATAGTTTTCTGTGGCTCTTAATCTACATCCTCTTGGATGTTGGACTCACAGTAGACTTAATTCCTCTTTTCTTTCCAGAATCTGCTTTAAAGGCAAACAGCCTGATTCCTCACTGGAATGTAACACATTGATTTAAACCAGTGTCATCTATCAGTAGTATCATCTCTATATGCTCCCTTATACCCTCTTAGCTCAGGAACATGGGATGCTTCATGCACCAAGCAGTGAATAATGACACCTGTATCTCCCTCTTTCCTTTTACTTGTTACTTTTTCTCTAGTAAATACATGGAAATGTAAACAGGAATAACATATTTGATAAGAACTGATTTAATCTTTCCTTCAGTGAAATTCAGCCCTACTCATGTACATTATTGGCAGAAAGGTGTTCAAATATTTCAGAGCAATGTCTATACCAAAAAACAAAGGAGGCAAAAAACATGGCATGGGCCAGAACCCCTATATCCACTTAATCTTGTCATTGTGGATCTCTACAGAAGGTAGGACTTGGTAGTACAGCAAGTGTGTATTTATATATTCCTGGTGTCAGGAACTTCTGGGATGCTCTTACCATGCTGGCTGCAGCCAGAGCTTAGGAAGAACTGCTGGAGCCTCAGAGCAGAGGAGTGCTCTGCATCACACTCTCTCACCTTTTTGTGTAGGGCTAGAGAGAAGGAGAGAAGGAGGGCAGACAAAGCATGGCACCCATGCAGTCAGCATTGGATCACCCAGCAGGGCATGCTTGGCATTGACTCCAGGCAACATTGAAGCACCTTTACACAGTGAAACAACTTCAGCTGGGGGCTGAGAATTGGCACTCATGTTTTATTCATCCAAATTGCCATTCCCCACTCCAGAAATCTACACTCCTCTCTACACTACAGAAGCTGTGCAATTTCCTCTTGTTTAGCACTGTGCTGCAATGCTCACATTTCCGCCGAGTACCTTCACTTAGAGACTGATCAGCAGTAATCACAAGTCCAACTTCTCAGGAGTGAAACGTGGGAGAGAGATGTAGGTTCATCTAATTTGATCAGTCTGTTTTGTTACACTGAATATTTGATTTTCAATAGCTAGCTCCTGTGAAAGGAAATAAAAATATGAGAAATCCAGTTTCTTTTCCTTTTAGTTTTTTTTTGGTAAGATTTTAGGTTTGACTCATCTTTCCCAGGCTAATTGTCAAGAAACTGACAGATCAGTCATGGTTGACAAATGAGTAATTGGGAGAAGAGAGGGAGTGCAGCAGGTGTCAGTACTAATTTGGTAAAACAACTAAAAAAATGAGTAAAGAGTGCTATGATAATCACTTAGTCATGACGTTACAACTTCTTCATACAAAATGTGTGAGAGATTTTACAACACTGAGAGCTTTAACTATTCACCAGCCACTCCATGTCCATATAAGTTCACCATAAGAAGATGTTTCTGAGTTTCTGAACTGGAAAGACTGGTTCACAACACTAGTGGAGAACTGGACAGAATTCAATGTCATTATTCTCACCTGTCATATTTCTAGGCTCACAGAACAGTCCTTGCAGGGGGCAGACCCCATGCCCTGGCCATGGCATGGCTGTTCTCTGCTGCCAGTCAGGGAAGAGTACCACTGCCAGAGCCAGAGCATTCAATTGCTGTTGCCTTGCCAAGATCTCCATTGCCCACAGCTGTCCTAATTCTCCCAAACTGTGACTCTGACCAGTCCCTGCTCATTGCTAAGAGGATGATTTGACAACAAAGCCCAAATCTTACTTGCTGAGTGGAATAAATGAGCTTTGCTCATTTCTCCAGGAGAATTCCTCCAGCTCTGAAGAGAACAGTCTAAGACACTGCTGTATTTTAGAAATCAAACCCTTGAAAATAAAGTCTTTTACTACCTGCCAAATCTGCCCCTCTGAGCTCTGTATTTCCTTTCTTCAAACTCAGTCGTTGCTGCCACTGCCTCAACAGCAAACAGTGTTCTTGTTTTGATCTCTGTAATGGTGTCAGCAACTATGGGCCAAATAATAGGTTCTACTGGCAGACCTGTAAGACACACTTTTGCTCTGAAGTAGCTGTACAAATAGCATTGCAGCATTTTATATTTACTGTCGGCTAAAGATTTCAGTATCTTATATGCTCTGTTTCCAAAACATAAAGATTTTTTTCCCCATCTAAGTTCCACTCCCTAAAATTCACTGGGGATTCAAAGGAAAGCTAGGGGTTATTTTCTGGCTTCTGCATAGCTATTAAGATACAGAGGCTGCAGGGCAATTTCTGCTCTGGCTTTCATCCATGTAACCCCTACTATCTTGAAAACTTTCCTTCATTTTCACACACTGATTATCTGAGGAGGAGGGGAAATGCAAGGTAGCTCCAGGTAGCAGTTGTGTATCTAACAGATGGGGCTGGAAGAGAATCTAGTACCCACTCCCATAGGTATGAGGTACTAAAACTCATCTCTGACTCAGACCTCAGCAAATCACCTCCAAACACCTGTATAGATCAACTAAGAAATTATTTATTTTCTTATCACTTTCCGTGATGTAAATATAGCTATTGGAAATATGTTTGGGTTGCTTTTTTTCTGTTTTCTTTAAATGAGTCATCTCCACCAGCTATATGGAGTGGCTTCTGCTCAGCAGAGAATATCTGGTGGGGAGCACATCCATTCAACTTTTCACAATACAGACCTTAATCCAGCAGGGAAGAGACCTGACAGGCACCTTTGCAGTAGATTTAAATCAGAGGCAAAGCCTCAAGCAATATAAAGCAATCTGAGCCAGCCAGCAAAGTCATGCTGACCTTCTGCTGGTACTACTGCAGACCCAGGTGTGACTTCGTGTGCTGCATACTCAGAAATGATGGCACTGGGGGAAGCCAACAGGCCCTTCCCAATGGCTGCCCCTACAATGTGGCTGCCTGATGGAGTGTTATCACTATGACAACCTACAGGTATAGGATGTGGGTGATAGCTAGAGTTCCAGATGACCCAGATTGCGTGCACATTGCCTGGAGCTGGGCTACCCTGCCTGGGAGGGGAGCAAGGAACATGTGGATCCACAGGTAACTCTCCCCTGAATCCATCCTGTCATTTTCCAGCAAGTTTGGGATGTAAGGCAAGGTGGGAGCTTTAGAGACACTGAGTAGCTAGGATTTTAAATAATCTTCTCTGGGACAAGGAAGGGGAAGATTCATTTTTCTCCTTTGTTTCTAGAGCCCTGCTTCAGGAAAAGACTTGTAAGAATACAGCACTGCCTTTCAAATTCTGTCTTTTTCAGCCTGTTAAAAGGTAAAATGCTTCCAAACATAATATACACTGCCTGCCTCTGTGTGTGTGTGTGCATGCGCGCATTACTTTCTTTCAATACTATGACAGCACATGCTTCTCCAAAGCTATTCACAGCATTAGAAATACAACTCCTCCCTCCAGTGCCCCGTGTGTGTGTGTGTGTATGGCTTGGGCTTTCTGCTTCAGCTCACTCCCTTCTGATTGTGGGATTGATGGTCACGACTCTGTTCCACACCTCCAGGCTTCATACAGAGGGGAGGAGTACTAGGGAAAACACAGAAGCAGGCATACAACTGACCTACAGAGCCGTCAATAACTTACTCCCCTCGCAGCAGAATTGCATAGGAAAGGGGAGGGAGGAGGGAGGGGGAGGAGGAGGAGAAGGGAAAAAAAGGAAATCCAGAGAATTCTAGTCTTGCAAGTGTAGTGAAACTGAGCAGTCGGAGTTCATTTGCTCTAGAAGAGCAGAGAAGAAAGAGGACGTTAAATGAAAAAAGGCAAGAACGGTCTGTAGCTTTTTTTTTTCCTTATACTAGCAGTCTTTTAGAGGTAAAATGATTCCTCCGAGCAGCACGACTGAAGTCAGCGTGGATAGTGTGGAGAAAGAGGATGAAGTGGAGAGCCCAGAGCAGCCCCCCTCTCCAGCATCAACTACCAGCCAGGAATCAAAGGTACTCTGAGAATGAGATTTTATTTTTTCCTCTCTTTCTTTGTTTTGTAAAGAGATGTGTTCCTTTGGTTTTTATTTCGAGCCCTGTGCCAGGATCAGTGGTAGAGTGCTATGAGCCACCTCTGATTGCAGTGCCTGCTCTGACACTCCTACTTCTGAATTCTCCCTGTCACCTGGGCAGCTCAGGAGTCTGAACTGGGAAAACATCTACCTTTTGAGATGTTTGGGTTTGGGGAATTTTGCCTGTGTTTTCTCCTCCTTATTACAGTAAGGTCTTAGGGGAGTGATGGGGTTCAGGGAGTGGATCACTGCCAATGAGTATTGTTAGCTATTTTCACACCAAGCATCAGATCACTTAAAGGGTTTTGTTCATGTTGGAAAACCAGATTTTTCTTAAAGGTTCAGAGAAGAGAATTTTCCCTGTGATCTCAGGGCATTTCACCTGACTTACCTGCTCTGGCTGACCCATCAGTGAACTTTCACTGTTTAACAAAGCAGCAGTTGAAACAGGACATAAGTGACAGTTTTATCACAGTGTCCCTTATGTACACCACCCAGAAAAGGATTTTTTTTCACAGCTTTTTTTTCTGTTTACGAATTTTCTAATGTGGTTCAATTTACCTTATTGAAAACCAACTTTCAGTCCAAATGGCATGGACTCTGAATTTTTAATTGACTTGCATATGAAAAGTTTTTCTGCCTGCCAGTATATTACTTGGAAGACAGAGAGGTAAAGTAGTAACATTACGTAATGAAAGTTCTTTGCAGCTTGCTTGGATAATGTGCTTTTACTGATCCTCTATTACTTACTTATGATTGGTACCATGACAGCACCTGACAGATCTTTCTGTGTACTTCATAGTGATGCTGTGTTGTGTATGAACATGTTAAAACAGGGAGGTCCTTGTCACTTGGAGCTTACAGGTGTGTAGAGCCTTAGGAGGTACTGCATGAGCAAAACAGCTGCTTAACAGGGAAGGTTTCTGCTGGCTCTACTTTAAAGGCAGTGGCTGACTGGGTCTAACATAGAATGACTGCTACATTATTCTGCAATTATAGCTAGTTTCTGAAGAGTGAGTCAAAATTTTCTGTCTGTGTGGGTAGAGTTCTGACGTGGGCTTTTTTTTATATATATTTATTTAGATGTTATACTCCAAGGAGGAGAACTGAGGTATTCTGTATGTAATACAACCTCATTGGAAGAAAAAGGCTCTTTCCATAGCAATAACATACAATATTCACTATACATGTTCAGCACAACTGGGGCAATGCTGGATTTTCCTGGTTCATGGGAAATGAAATGTAAATGGGTTCTGGGTTTAACCCCAGACTCTAAAAGGATCTGGTTATCAGCACATAAATCCCTGAGACCACTTCTCTGGAATTGCTGGATTGCTATTTGGGCAGTGGGAGGCTCAGCCCTCAGTAAGGTCCCAAAAGTAACTGCAGCCTTCACTGCACTACCAGCACCAGTTCCTCAAGTGTGCTGGGCTGTGCACAGGGCCTGGTGGGCTGTGTGCTCCCTGTGTTCCCAGCTATGGTCCTCACTGACCACCGTGATTGTTAAGGAGCTCTGTGTGCCCCTTGATAACAATGGCGCTTGAGGGACTTTCCCACTGGATCATGGAACACTTCCCAAAACAAAGTGACTGGCGTGGATCCAACACTGAGAGAAAGTGAAGAGCTGCATGGATGGTTCCTTCTTGTTATTTGTGCACCCATGTGCTTCCAGGGGTGACAACAGGAATTGGGCACATCTGGCCAGAGAACAAAATAGTTTCTAATCAAACATTACTATCGTCAATTTTTCCAGTCTTGTGAGCATTTGAAGTGATACACTGAAATAGGCAAAAGCTATGACCATGCACTTACTGCCATTACTTGCATACAGATATCTTTAGTAAACAAATAATCGACATATTTACATTTTAGAACTGCAAATATGATCAGATAGCATGTTGTATTGTTATTTCAGTAGATGAAGTAAAAAAACCCTTCTGATCACTGGGGTAATAAGCCTTCTTTTCTTGATCCTAGCAAACAACAGGATGGAAAAATTCTCAATTATTTCATAAAGATGTTGTTTATGCTTGGGGGTTTTTTTATTTTCTAAGAGAATTGTTGTGCTTCAAAAACTAGAGACGGACAGAAGCATAAGTCAGTGCTTTTATCCTGTGGTGTCCCCTGCTGAGGGAGCTATCCTGTCATTCACAGGAAGCTAAGCTTTCTTCAAGTACTCTGTTGCCTAGCTTAACAAGTTCATGTCTGCTGCATTTACTGCAGAACTGTTTGTGCAGTATCTAATTACCCCACAATAACTTGTTTCTGTGGAAAAACACTATTATGACTCCAAATATAGGAACAGAAACAACATGGATAATAGCAACCTTAAAATGCATTTGAAAGCATTTCAGCAGAAAAGCAATTTTGAAAAAAATAATGTAGAACTAATAGTACCAAGATTGCTTCCAGTCCAGTGTAATCACAGACAAGTCTGGCAAATAGTCCCTTATAATACCAAAGTCCAGAAAAGAGTTTTGTCTAGTACCCTCTAGATTGTACTCAGAAGATTACAAGGAGATAGAACAATTTCTGACTAGCATGTAATACCAAAGTCCAGAAAACAGTTTTGTCTAGTAGCCTCCAGATTGTACTCAGAAGATTACAAGGAGGAGATAGAACAATTTCTGACTAGCATGAGTTTGGGAGGCAGAATTTCAGGCTGCTACCAAGTAGCTGAAATTTGGAAGGATGACTCTCATTGTGTTAATTGCACACCTCTGTTGCAGGAAAGCAGTTCATTCTTTAACACACAAAGTCTCCTACTACCTTTTCCTATGGATTAGGACCGTAGGTACAGGTGAGCACACCAGGCTGCTGAAAATTGAAGGACTGTAATCTCCTATATGTCCTCCTCCTTACAAGCACTTTAACACCTGGACTTCAGAAGGACAGCTTAGAATGAGGAAATTCAAACACACTTTCAATTCATCACATTTCCTGGGCCATAAGAACAAACCCATTCACGAGTTCTTAGATAAGTTTGCCTTATGGCATAGTATAGCTATTGCTCTATAACGTGACTGTGTGTCCTTAAGTACTTTACACATAGTACCTCCAGTGTACTGTCTCACTAATATACCTTCAAATAGGTGTCTGAAGAGTAAATAACATGCTGTAACTGAGCCATTCTGTTGCCCTGTGTATACTGCTACTGTGTTAAAAGCCCTCAAAGAATGTTGCAAAATTAGCAATTAATTTATTAAAATAATTCTTTGGCTCTTGAAAATATTTACTTCAAACCTAAGTATGACTTGAGTAGATACTTAAAGTTTTCTAGGAAAATAACTTTATGAGGGTACCATATGAATAACATGCAATTGCTAATTTTGTTAGATTCATATGTTTGTCATTATGGCTCCCACCTGTTTGAGTCCTTTACATCTGGTTTCCAAGAAGGCAAATTACCAGTTTGCCAAAGATTTTTCTAGTTTTATAACTCAGCAAGGGAGGAAGTCATTAGCTAATGAATCCTGAGGGAAAATTTCTTCCTGGTGATAGCAATTAAAGACACACTGCACTCTTGTTCAATCACTAACTTAGCAATATAAGCAGAAGTCTAGTGACAGCAATCAGAGATCTTCTTTCTGATGTATCTTATGTAAATGTACCTTGGAATTTAGCAAAGAAAACTTAATTTTTTGTGCCTAAAGAAAAGAGTCCTACACGTGGCATTATTTCTTTATGTTGTGGCATAGTTGGTACACAACTCTGTTAACTTTATCCTTCTTTTATTTAACTGATGTTTCAATATGAAGAGGAAAGGGCCCATCTGCTGATTTCTTTAGGTGTGAGTCAAGTTGCTAAAGAGTAGCAAGCCAATAAAAGGATTAAGCATTGAAGTTTAAGATGTAGACTTCATTTATGAATATTCCTACATCGATCAAGAAGAATGAACTTACTTTCCCATCCTGCTGCACCAATAAAGTATTATTGATTACATGAGGTTTCAAAACCAGGTGTTAATACTAGATATTGAACTAATATAAACAGACTGAAACTCTAGATTTTAACAGGATTATGTGGGATTTAAATCACGTAGGATTTGTGCTATGTTGTTAAACAGAGATCTTCCACTTAAAGAGTTAATACTTTATGAGGCTCCATAGATGGTTACTCATCGATTAATATTTTAAAAGGGCAGGGAGTATGGTGTACAGTTAGTGTTTCACCCTCCACTCCAGTGATAAATATCCAGTATGTAACCTACTGCTGTAGTCTTCAAAGGAATACCAAATAGCTTAAAAACATCCCATGATTCACCTTCTTAATTCACTCCATGCCTCTGCACAAAATGGTGAGTACATGACAGGAAGGTAAGACTAAGGGAAAGAAATCAGATTAAATATTTCTCTGTGTTTTGATTAAGCATTGTAACAAATTACATACAGGACAATTTTATTAAAGCAGGAAAGTAATACTCTACCCTATCAATAATTTCTTCATCAGACTCTTTCTTGTGTTTGCATTTATTTTGACTTTTCTCCCTTTCTTACTCTTGTTCTGATTAAAACACTCTGGTATTGTTTTCACTTTGATATATATGTCAGATCAGTTCCTAGGCACATTGAGATGTCTAAGGCAAAATAGAAATGTGATCAGTTCCTTCTCTTTTATCCATATTTTCAACCGTGCCAACATGAAGAAAATGTCTATTAGCTGTTAAGATGACTTGACTGAAATCCAGCTTTGGTTAAAAAATGGATTTATTAAAAATTTCAAATTTTCATTGAAAAAAATCTAGTTGTTTTCACAGCTGGAAGTGAATCCAGTCTCTTATGCTGTATCCTTTTTCATTAAGTAACTGTTGAATTCAGGTTTTACACCTATTAAATGCTCTCCCAACACCTGCATGCTCTAATGGCTAAGGGATCCCCTCTAATCTTTGCCCTCTTCTATTTCCAGTCTAAGCCTATTTTTTGCCAGCTTGTGAGGCATTGTAATTTAGATAATGTTGCTTTATCTTAAATATCTCTTTTCCATTCTTGATGCAGGGTTCCATCACAGAAGAATAGACTTTTATATCCCTTACCAGCCTTTTATTTTTTATATCTCTTACCAGCCTTTTATTTTCTGTACTAAATAATCCAGACTGACATAATATAAACCGTTCTTCATCTCTAGCCCCAGATCCATGCACTTGTTTCAGTACTGAATAATCGTCTTGAAAAAGGATAACTTAATTTGTGTATCGTATTCTGCATGAGATCTTGTACAGTATCACTACTGCTTCACTAACTTTCCCAGAAATCTTGCTTCTGATGTTTGTGTCTCCTAGTCACTCCTTGGTGAACCAGAGGTCACCATTCTACTCTTCTGTAATTTACAGTGGACCCAGGATACATTTGTCTGTCCTCAACTTAGAGTGTTTTAAATCAGGTCTCAGGCACACAAGCTTGCATTTCCACAGATGAACTTCATCACATTTCACTGCCTCCATCCCTCAAGTTCCAGACACCCTCATATATGACAATGCCTTGCTCCCCATGCTGTTAACAACATTTTCCTGTCTAACCATCCAGGAGCCACTCTGGCAGTCACACCAGCTAAGCTAGGACTGATGCCCTTTCACAGCTATACACACCACACTCACACTGTCAGACAAATTTTCCTTACTGGCTCTACCGCAGTTTTTCCATACACAGTCTTCGTCATCTCAGTCCTTAAAACAATTTAATCATGGTGCAATAGCAAAATAACAGCTTGAGCTGGTGCCTCTGAAGAGGGACACTGAACAAAGGAAACTCTGGGCTTTTATACCCTTACAGTCTAAGTGCATGAAAGTCTGGAGTGCTCAGCTCCTGCTGTGTTTCCAAGTGTCCAGTCACCTGGCTGCCCCACAGGTCCCCATGCCTTTGTCGGGCAAAGGGTCAGCAGTTCATGGCCTGGAGCTCCCACTATTCAGAGCTCCATATGTAGCTGCATACCAAGCTGCCTGCATTAAATATATTCCTCAACAATGTCAGAGGAAAACGGCCTTATGACATGCATAATCTTTGCATCAAATCCAGTAATAAAAGTAGAGAGAGCAATATTGGCCCTAAGACTAGGTCACTGTTGTTTCTTAAAGAACTCCACCAATGACCTTCCCTCAGCCTAGTACTTCTTTCAAAAGTAACTACCTTCCATTGAACTTTCCATAAAACTTCACAGCTTTCCTTCTTTTCTGTCTTGGCTAATAGATTCCCTTTTGGTAGCATATTCAATAATTTTAATGAAATCCAAATAGACACAATCTACCTTTGACCTAAAATATTTTCTCTGTCTATCAAATTCTTACTCATTACACCTGGTCAAGGAGGATTTACCTTCTTTTTTGTTTTGTTTTATCTTTGTCAAGTTCTATTGAGGTCAGATCTACAAACTTATGTTTGCTGGGATCACTTTTCCTGCTTCTTGACAGAGACCTCCGTTTCACTTTGTGTCATTCCTGTCTTGATAAAGCTTGTTAAGAAAATTTGCTTCTAGACTTTCCAAGTAAAATTTTCTAATAGAGTTTAACTGGTTTCTTTTCTCCCAGACACATTGAACTGCTTTCTTAATGTTACACCATCCATTTCTGCAACCTCTTTCCTTTTAGCCCTATTATTTTGCCCCAGGATCATGGTTCTGTGAAGAAAGTAAACTGAAGTGTTTGCTGAGGTTCCAAGCCAGCCTTTTATCCCATCCTTAATCTACCATAGGCTTTTTCTCCTTTTTCTT